>NC_053156.1:219353415-219653415 GCF_016835505.1 Polypterus senegalus
GGGGTCCCTGTCCTTCCACGGTTTCAGCAGGTTCACATGATAAACCGCTCCTTTGGCCGACGCATTGGGTTGACTCACCAAATAGTCGACCAGTCCCTTCCTCTCCTTAACTTCAGAGGGGCCCTGCCAGTGGGCAAGCAATTTAGAGTGGGAGGTAGGCACTAGGACCATGACCCGATCTCCGGGCGGAACTCCCAAGAGACGTGCGCGGTTGTAGTACCGGCCTGTGCTGCTTGAGCCTCCTCCATGTGACTTTTAAGGACAGGCGAATCTTTCCAAATCTATCGCAACTCGCGCGATATACTCCAGTATGTTTGTGGAGGGAAGAGCCTCTTCTTCCCAGCCTTCTTTCAAAATATCTAATATGCCCCGAGGTTGTCGCCTGTACAGTAGTTCAAAAGGGGAGAACCCCGTGGAGGCTTGTGGGACTTCCCGATAGGCAAAAAGGACGAGGGGGAGGAGCTGATCCCAGTTCCTTCCATCCTCGCTGACCACCTTACGCAGCATTTGCTTGAGAGTTTGATTAAACCTCTCTACTAATCCGCCGGTTTGAGGATGATACACCGAGGTCTTTAAATGCTTTATTTTCAGTAATCTGGCAGTCTCCTTGAACGCTCCGAGGTGAAGGGGTCCCCTGGTCTGTCAAGACTTCTTTGGGGATCCCCACGCCAATACCCCTAGTAATTCCCGCGATGGCTTTAGAGGTAGCTGAGCGCAACGGAACAGCTTCGGGTATCGTAGCGTAATCCACGAGGACTAAAATGTACTTGTGTCCTCGGGCTGAGGGCTCCAGGGTCCCACCAGGTCGACCCGATTCTGTGGAAGGGAACGCCAATCAGTGGAATAGGAACAAGAGGAGCACGGTCCCTCCTAGGAATTTGTCGCAGTTGACACTCCGGCAGGAAGCGCAAAAGCGGCTAACCTCCTCATTAATTCCTGGCCAGTAGAAACGGAGCTTGATCCGCTCCAGAGTTTTTCGGTGCCCAGGTGGCCACCTAGGAGGTGGGCGTGTGCTAGCTCGCAGACCTGCCGCCGAAGGTACGCTGCACTAGCAGCAGCCTCGCCTCCTGCCCGTCATGCATTGCTACACGGTAAAGGAGGTCATTATCTAGCACAAAGTAGGGGCCCTGTGGCATCGACTGACTAGTGCGCTGGCCATTGACAAGGACCACTGCCATTTTTACAAACTTCAGGGAGTCATCATTCCATTGCTCCCTTCTAAAAGAAGCCGCGTTTCTTTAAATTGGAACCGCAACACGGAGAGAGGGTCAGCGCCGACCTCAATGGGCGTGGTTTCCTCCGCTCCCGGCGCTGGTGGATGACGTGTTAGCCCGCGACGCCCGGAGTTGCCACGCCAGTCAGGGCGACTGCCGTCTCTCTCTGCCGGCGGCTGATTACACGGCGTGGAGGCAGCTTGAGACGGGTTATCTCCGCCCATAACGAGGCCCAAATTAACCCCGGAGTGGTATGTGTCTCACCGCTTTTGATTTTAGACCAGTCCCGCCCTAGTATCACCGGGTGTGGAGGATCAGGTAGGACGCTACGGTGAGTTTCTGAACTGACCCTCCGTAACTGATGACACAGCGGCGGACCTGTACCAGCGGATGTCTCCGTGGACACAGGTTATACCGGTCTTAAATTTAGCCACTGTTGCGGTTGCACAAAGCGGCGGGCAACAATGAAATGTTGCTGCCGGAGTCGAACAAACCTGTGGTCTTGTGTCCGCTGGACGATCACCACGCCAGTATGTGGGACCGCCAACGGGTTAGCCAGAGCACACCAACCCCTCCTCGCCCTCCACCTGCATTCCTCCTTGCCTCCAAGCGGTTTGCGCGCCCGCGGCACCGCGGACGCCAATACGGGCTCCGGATTGTACAGGGTGGGGCTAGGTCTTGGAACGCACTCGCTGAGTTTGACATGAGGACGGTTCTGCTCCCCAGAGTGTGAGGCCGCCCTCTGCGTCTCCATAAGCTCTATGAGCTCAGACATGTTCTTAAACCGCTGCCCCAAACCGGCTGGGTGAAGCCACGGGAAGCGCTTCCAGGAGCAGATAGCAAGCTACCTGCTCTATTATTTGGTAGGGCGTGTTTTCAAATGGCCGTAGCCAATGCCCTACCATTGCCCATAAGGACCAGGCTTGTTTGTTGGTTGGCACGCTCAGGGTCCAACCTCCATGTTTTATTTTATTCACCTGCCAGTCTGGGGCACCCCTAGGTGGTAAATGGGGCTTTGGTTTCGCAGGGAGGCAGGCACTCTCCCCCAAGAGAGCATACTGAGTCCCTTTGCCTCTCCCTCCAGGGCAGCCCATTCTGTGAGCCCCACCCGCACACCCCTGGCCACTCCAGATGGCTAGTTATGAGTGCGGGAGCGGAGCCCGCACCGGTCACGCCAACCACGGGCACCCTCCCGCCTGAATACTCGGCCCCGCACGCCCCACCTGGGTATATTGCAGGTCCTGTCCCCTTCTCTTCCGGGACTTCTCCATCCTGCCGACTACGCCACTGTCACAAGAACGAGACATGGACAGATAAAGAGTTGGGGCAGCCACCCGTATATTGTGGTATCCTGGCTGCAAAAGTCGTTTTCTTCTCAAAAACAAAGCACTGAAGTGCATACAACCGAGTCCAAAACAAGACTGAGGAAACAAAGGAAAAGGGGCAGGTTTTAAAGGGGAAGACAGGAAGTGAGGTCATATGGATCTGGCACGTGGTCTTCCACCATTGGCTGTAGCGGAGGTGACATCAGAGGGACTGGAGCTGGCGTGGCCGACTTCCATTGGCTCAGTCCCGAAGTGATGTCAGGAGATCCAGGTGAAATCCCCGGGATGGTCTACAGGCAAGGGAGAAAAGAGTCAGTGCACTCTGCCACACCCCGGCATGCCTCCGAACTGCCTTCACTCAAGCCCTTTAGCTGCCTCCCATGCGCACGTGTGTGACAATATATATATGCAAGCAACACTCATGACAATGACAAAACAATTACATTGTCAATCATGTTACGTTATTATTAAAATGTTTCCTTTTCTTTTTCATAACTTCTTTAACACACTACTTCTCCGCTGCGAAGCGCGGTATTTGGCTAGTTAATAATAAAATCACAAAAAAAATAAAAATAAAATAACAGTGAATGTGAGCACCTCTGTGTTTACAACCACACATACTGAAATATCACTATCGTGATCATTGTTGGTCATATGATTAGTACCAACACTGTGATGTAAATTAAGAAAATCAAGACTGCATATCTAAAAACCCATAACACAAAAAATATATGTATTCAGAGAGATTCTGGAATTGCCATGACATCTGAAATTATTTTTCTGTAAAGTTAAACAAGGAAAGTCATATTGAAGCAGCTGAGAAAAGGAGGCTCATATTGCAAGATGTGGCACATTGTGGGTAACAAAATCAAGCATCCCTATACAGATAGCTTGAGATACAAGTTTAATTCGTTCTATGACCAAGCTCGTAAGTCCAAATTCTTGTATTTCAAATCAGTTTTCCCCATTGAAATTAATTGAAATGAGATTAATTTGTGCCAGCCCCCAACAAAAGACCCCAATTTTTTGTTAAATGTTTTCAACATAAGAAAAATGTTTTTATAATGAACAAATATTGTATACAAACAAAATAAAACCTAATACATAAAAGAGAATCTAAAGAAATAAACAGATATTGGCACGCTTTTGTCATTTTCATTAGCACGGCGTTTCAATAGAAACCTGTCCAAGGAGATTTGTTTAGTCCTCCCCTATAGAATGTTTCTGAAATGAGTTAGGCAAGCGTCATTAAATAGTGCCGCTGCGCGATCAGTTGTAACTTTTGCAGGGTGTTTCTTTTCAATAAAGTCAAGTGTTAGGCAAGTGTCATTAAATAGTGCTGGTGTGCGATCAGTTGCAACTTTTTCAGGGTGTTTCTTTTCTTTAGAGTTCGAAACTTTTCCTCACATTGCAAACACTTCCTTTATCTCACTTTAAGAGATAACAATCTCCTGCAGAACCTCTGTATGTTGCTGCATCTGTAGTTCCGTCAATTCCTTTGTCGTCAGTTCCTCGGAATGTGTGGCGACAAGCTCTTTGATGGCTCGTATTTCAAATTTTGGCTCGTAACTCAAGGCAAAAAAATCAACTTAGTGATGGCTCATATCTCAAAAAACTCGTACGTTGGGGCAGTCGTATCTCAAGGTACCACTGTATTACTAAAAACATGGCAACCTCAAATGCTGTCTGTTAACAAACTGGCAAAAAAATCATTTTTCACCCAACCAGATCTATGAAGACTCGAAATTTGTGCCTGTTCATCACAAATAGCTCCTGTGAGCAAGGCAAAACAAAGAATACCAATCGATAATTGAGATCACAGTAAATCATATGTGATTGTTTTGTTTTCTCCAACAAAATCAGGTAAAAGCAGATAAAAATGCTGAAGTAATAGAAACATTCCATTCCACAACACTGGATGTCTTGAGAAAAAAAACTAATATCAGACATTTCATGTGTTTATGAATACCTAGATGATAAAGGTGGTCAAAGAGATTTATACAGCAAAGATTAAACTGGGAGATGGAAAGAACAGAAAGGCATTAGCAGATTCCTAGTAGGAGAAAGGTGAGAGTTTATAAATCAGAAGAATGATAAAACCATCTGTTATGAATCTGGCTCCACAAAATAGTAAAGAGGTGAGGCCTCCAAAAAGCCCACAGAACAAATCTTACCCAAAGTAAACTTGACCCAAGAAAATTAGACGCTTAAGGCTTGACTAGACCTCAAAACAGAGATAAATTTTAAAGTTAAAAAAGTAAACTAATGTCAAAAGCTCAAAGTGGTACATAGACAAGTCCCACACAGAATCTTTTGATTAAGATTTTATTAGCAAAAAGTGAAATATTGCAAAGGAGCAAAAACAAAATGCAAAAAAAAAGAATTCCATAGTAACTGAGTCCCAATGCATAATCCAAAACAGAGCAAAATTAAAAGAAGAAGAATAAATAAGAGGAGAACTCACCAACACCAAGCTCAAACAATTTACTGCGAAGGACTGCATATACAATCAAGCTTTAGAAATCTGGGAGCAGTCTCTCAATGATGATAGACTGGTCACTCTGCCTCTTGGGGAACTACCCACAATACACAAGGAACAAGACGGAACATACTCTCATACAGAAAAACTAAATAGCAACCATAACTGACGAAAAAATACATAATTATGCAAAAAATATAAACAATAATATTTGAAGGCTACAACATGAACAAAAAAGACTAAAAATAAGGAATTTAAATGTAACCCATATCATAAATTCCTAACAAATGCTACCATTAAGCTTTAAGTAACACTAAGGTAATAAATAATATAGTGGTACCATCTTAAAAAGCCTCAGAATGATGATGTCACATATTACGATGATGTCCACTTACATGGCTATCAGCAACAGACATAAACAACATGGCTGCCACCATTCAACAACACTACAGAATGGTGGCAATCACAGCAAAAAAACCTTCAAAGATGGTGCCACAATGATGTCACTGGCACTACAATAAAATTAATAAACAAAGGGAAAAACAAATGGCATTAATAACTCAGAATTATTACTGAGGCATGCTGGGTCACATGCAATTTTAGCAATAAAGTAAAGCATATGTAGCAACAGCTACAACCAAAATGAATACTAACAGGAACACAAAATAAAACAGACAAATTAACTGAGCTATCTGCTGGATCTGATAGCTACTCACTGAACCTGACAGTTACATTTGCTGCAGTAAGGTTAAGAATGGGTCTGGGATGCTTTCATTTTTTATTTTTACTTTGTTTGCAAAATAATCATATCTTTGTGAAAATTTTTACATGGAATGCCTTTGTAAAGTTTTAATGTAGTTTTGTTTTTTCTCTACCTCATGTTGCTTACTTATCATCATCCTGGTAAGGAAATCGGAATGTCTTTGGGATTATATATACTTTAGTACTGTTGTGTCTTTATGGTCAGTTGAGAGAAGAAAACCTTAACAGCTGACATACCGTTGTTGGCTTTGCCCAAGTCACCACCATGTTCTGCATCCTCTTCAGTCTCCCATGGTTTGAGGATTTAGCCAACCGTAGAAGTGAAGTAGGGTGTGGTGCTAGAACAACCAAATGTACTGCAGAGTCTGAGAAATTATTTGGTTGGAGTTTACTATTGTTGCTGGCATACAATTAGGCAGAAAACGCTACTAACCAAAATCTGTAAATAAGCAAATTGTATAAATGAGCAGATGAGGGTGTCAGTAATCAAAAGACTGTAATTCGAAATTATAACCAGGAACAAGTTATCAATGGCAACATCACTACACAAAAATGTCAGCCAAGAAAAACATAAGCAGTTAACAAAAATGGCTTGAAAGGTTGCAAAACAAACACAAACTCCATCAATATAAATAAAACAAAGAATTCAATGGTTTAGCAATGATGTAGGCATAAAGTCAGTTTAAAAATATATCAACAAGTGGGTGCTGTTTCAGTCATTCTGAAACTAACAATCCATATAGGGTTTGAGTGGTAGTGATTATGTCAATTTCTTTGGGAGTAAGGTAAATTGGCAGGTGGGGATCAGTTATGGAGAGATTTGAATCGCACCATACCAGTGTGGATACATATACCAGACTCATCAAGATTCTCAACCACCTCTTTAGAAACTACATTGTCTGTTATTCTTTTCCTAACTACACTATTTTTTGTTGTTTTGTAAAGCCCCTAATCCAAAATTCAGACACATGGCAACTATCTTTATATACCTGAGGTGCAATGATATATGCTGCAGCACTGCCAACCCACATGGCTAGCAACAGATGTCATTACCATCAAGAGCATAATGTTTGTAAAATAAAATATAGTAACTTACCACAACAAAACTATACACACAGTAGTTTGTCCAAAACTGAACAAGAAAGCAGCAGAATGCTCCCCTACCTCTGCTAACAGTGCCCCCCTGCCTTAAATGCCCTAAGCTAGTGACAACAAGGAGAACAGGAAAGGAAATGCGGAAAGGTGGGGCCTTATGAAGGGTGTAGTCAAACACATGATGTCCAATGGAGGTGTTGCCAAAGGAAATGGGTGTGGCCATATGTGTAGTACATCAGCAGTTTAGATGCGCAAATACTGAGGTTAGAGAGATGCGGGTCACTCGGAGGCTTTGGGGTTTGTTACAAGTCTATTGCAGTAGACGCACCTTCTTATCATCTTGCTATTTCTACAACTGCAACAATACACTCAATTAAGAACTTATGAATTTTCATTTTTTTTTAATTCTCTTATAAAGACACTAACTGTAAGTAGTTGTAATCATTAAGGACAAAGTGTACTTTATTAGGACTTCATGCCACATAATCTTACAAAAACTGACTTTCCAGATTTTTTCCTCTCAACTCTTTATTACCCTAAATATTTTGTTAAATCCTGGAGATTAAACATCTAGTAATGTAAAGATAATCGATCTAAAAGGTACTTAAGAAAGCATCAATATAAGAAAACATGTTTACTGTATGTGTGACTAACTGTCCTCCATGGCGATAAACGGGTATCGCTAGCTAATCGGAGGCAAGGTACACTCCAAAACTCAGAGGTAGACTGACTCAAACGGAGGCTGGCGCATAAGTGAAGATGGCCCTGCCCTGCTCCCTACTCCTGACGTCACACTTCCCCCTCCCCTCGGCCCGCTGCCTCTGTTTCGGATTAGTGTGAATATATCGCCCCTGCCTGATTCTTAGCGCAATGAGAGAAGTCACAAAATGAACCGGAATGTTCAAGCAAATTACAGAAAAAACTCGATTTAAATCTGTTAAGTAGTTCGCTTATTTGCTAGCTAAGCGGAGGTAAGGAACGTCCTGAGACTGGAGCATATGTGAGGAGGGCCCTGCCCATCTCCTGTTGGCCCACTGTGTCTCTCTTAGATTTGTGCAAATAAATCGGTACCGCAAGCGAATTATGATATTTAGTGCGATGAGAGAAGTCACAAAATCAATCCGTTAAGTAGTTCTCTCGTGAAAAGCAGACAGACATTGGATTTTTATGTATGCAGGATATAGAGATATATGTGTTGAATAACTTCATACACTTAATCAAACTTTTCAAATATACCAATATCATGGGTGTCTATGCATTAAGGACAGGTGGGGCAGTGTCCCCTATCTCCCAGTAAATGGGGGTGTTATGAAAAAAATGAAATAAGTAGTAAACTTGTCTCAATAATTTAATGTATTGTTAAAATATTTACACTCATCATAACTAATTCTTTCCAATTCTCCATTTCTTTCTGCCTAATGCTGGTAGCCTGTTTCTGATTTACTTGGCCAGACTTTTCACCCCTGCAGCATTCTTGTGTGTGCATGTGCAGCCTGAATGTTTCAGTTCTGCCTTGGGGCTTAAAAGCAGGATCATTTAAGTGACTCGCTGGTTCATTTTTTGTGACACAAGATAAAGAGTGCTTGAACTTGCACATCTTGTTAATTTAGAGTAGTCATCATTATTGTAATGAACCATATTATTACTTATATGCAATACCATTTAGTGTTTTGCTCATTGAACAGAAATTTTAAATTTATGAATGTTCTTTTTTGTTTCTGCTTTCAGTGTTGAGTGTTTGATATTGAGGTAATTTTTTACAACAACATCTATTTCTATAACACATTTTCTTAAACAAGACTTTACAAGATGTCAGAAAAATAGTTACAAAGAAAATCAATTAAAATTAGATTTATAATGAGTAAAAAGATACAAGAAAATAGCACACACTTACATAAGATAGTAAAATAATTAATAGAGAATATAGTAAAAGACAAGACAGTTAGAAAGTTCTAGGACACCTTGGAGGCAAACCCCTTATATTTGGTGGCCAAAACAGAAAAATGGCAAAAGGTATTGCAGGTCTTTTCAGACGGTAGTCAAGACGTTGACTGACTGGAAGATGGTGGCACTGCCACTTAAGGGGACACTAGACCAGAAGGGGTGGAGCCAGAAGATGACAACCTGGAAGCAGCATCACGTGAACTGGTGGTCGTCTGATCTGTAGAAACAAGAGGAGAAACATTAGGCAACAGTTCCAGCCCTCTGTTCGAGGTGACATTACAACTAGATTAGCCTTCATGTTGTCTCCCAATCGCATGTGTTTGACAAGAAGTAAAGTCCTTATACATGGAATTGTTTTTTTAGTCTCTAAAGGTGAGTGCAATGATAAAGACAGATGGCTTGGAGGACAGAAAAACAAATTCAGCTAAGCTGGAGTAGAAAACAAAATCTGCAGGGGTTCCAAGTCCAAAACACCACCCAGCCCTCCACGGGGCATTCTACCTAACATATATGTTCTTAAGTAGTTCCTTATTGGTGTTTTTTAGGCTTCTTCTTCTTTTGGTGTAGTGGATTTCATTGGAAGTTGGATTTAATTCAAATATCATAGATAGCTTTGGCGCTGACGCAGGACGCAACCATAGAAGAACCAAGAAAAAAACGGAGAAGATTAGAGATTAATAATTATTGCAGATTCATAGAAGAATTTGATAATTCTATGTTTATCTAGTTTATTAAGACTAGAACTAAAAAGTACTTATGACAATTTTTTTAATGATTTAGTGTTAGCCTGGCATATCTCAATTGGTAAAATATTCCAAATCTTGGGTGCATAACAGTAAAAGGCAGTCTCACTACTTTTTTATGCTTGGCTCTTGGACTAATAAGCAGACCACTACTAGAAGAACTAAGGGTATGACTTGGAATGTAGTGGAATAAGCACTCCGAAATATATTAAAGAATAAGGTTTTATAAAATATTAGTAGTATTTAAAAGTCAACTCACAGGTAACCAATGTAACAGTGTTAAAATTGGTGAGATCTGCTCAGATGTTCTTTATTGCTTCTGCATTCTGAACTAACTGCAATGTCTTATGTAGACCAGTTGGGAGTGTGTTACAGTAGTCTAGTGGACTAAAATAATTTCTCAGCATCTAACAATGTTATAGGAGGTTTAACATTTGCAATGTTCCTTAAATGGAAAAATGCTGTCTTAGTAATATGGTTAATATGTAAGATAAAGTTTATGGCAGAGTCCATGATTACACCTAAAATCTTTATTTTGGCCTTAACTTTTAATGCTAAGGGACCAAGTTTATTTATAATACTCTCATTATTTTCATTTTTATCAATGACTAAGATTTCAGTATTTCCCTTACTTAGTTTGAGGAAATTATTACTCATTCATTCAGAAAAACAAGGAAGACATTGGATTAGAGAACCCAGAGTGTCAGGCTCATCAAGTGGTATAGATAAGTAAAGCGGTGTGTTATCTGCATTAACTGTGTTAGATGACCTTGTGTTTTAATATAATCTATCCTAATGGAAGTATGCTGATTGAACATAAAAGTAAGCCCAGAATAGATCCTTGTGGTACGCCATATAGAATATCATGGATCACTGAACTACAATCACTACAGTTAACAAAGAAATGTGTACCTATTAAATAAGCAGTTGTGGGAACCAGCCTGGACACAGACAGGCAGACACCGATGGTTTACAACACCACACATGTTTATTATACATTTCGACTATTTACAGACGCCACACACAATCCAGTGCCCCTGCACCACACACCCTCAGTCCGGGCCTTTCAATGTCCAAGTCTTTCTCTGCCGGCTCCACTCCTCTACTCCGAGCTTCGTCCTCTACCACGCGACTCCAGCTGACGAATGGAGGGAGGCGGCCCCTTTAAAGAGTACCCGGCCGTGCCGGAAGTGCTGCACGAGCACCCGGAAGCACTCTGGGTGTCCCTGGTATTCCTTCTGCCAGCACCTCTGGGTGTGACAGAAGTGCTGACGTCCAGGGCTTCTCAAGCGTCTTGGCACCCCCTGGCGGTGACCACGGGATCCTATAGGGTTGAGCTGCCATGTTCCATTCTCATGGCCCCCATGCCAACCAGGGCCACTGCCCTCTCATGGTCCAGAGGAGGCGTAGTCCCTCTCCGGTCCTTCTGGGCGTCCCGGCTGGACACCATTCCCAGCCGCTCACCACACAGTTTAAGACCTTACCAGAGAGACCCACGTATTGTCTAAGGTGTTTAATAAGAATACTGTGCTTTGTAGTGCCAAATACTGCGTCTAGGTGTGATAGGACAAGAATATACGGTATATATAGCTTTCTTTTGGTGGTGTACTGAATGCCAAAATAATATGTTGATAGAGCTTCATTTTTTTGGTTTCATTATTTAGATTACATTTTATAATCACTGGTGCTCATAGCTTGTAAAATACAGTGTCTCTTTCTCGCTTTCTATCTCTCTTACACAAGGCTGAGGCTGACCAAAGAAACTGGAACCACTGCTCCAATCTTCCAGTCCTTCTTCCATGCAACTATATTTATCCTTTTTATGGCAAGTCCACTGCCTGAGGTGGAGCCAGATTTATTCCTCTGGCTCCACCTCACACTGCTCAGTTTTAGCTAGAGGCAAAGCCATTTGTACTCACTGTCACCATGTAGAAGCCTAGGCTTCGTCCCAAGGCTTGCTGGTGGCCATGTATCCAGGTCAATGGACTTAACCAGAGGATCAGGTCTCACAAGAAATGTCCTTTATATTCTTGTCCCTTTCTCACTCTCTATCTCTCTCATACACACACATGCACACCTTTTGCAAGGCTTCTCAGGATGGCCCCATCCCTTCTTTCAGTTTCTCTCCTAGTTTAGTTTGGCCCCATCAGGGTTTTCACTCCAAAAATGTTACTGACCAATATATTGTGTTGATTTGGTTTAGGTCTTGGGGAGGCTTGAATGTATTTTCACTGCTTTGGTTAGAGTTTTACACTTGTAACAAACTTTATATTTGCCCATCTTTATTTTGCTTTTTTTCATTTTTTGTATTCTGGCCAATTTCTGAAAAGGATATCCTTGAAAAGCAATACAAATCTCCATATAAGAGTGTCATTATGTGTACATTTTAGCAAAATAGTTTGTAACTTATTGCAGTAATCGACTTTTCCAAAATAACCAAAGTAGTGTGAGGCCTCCTAAAATTGCTAGTAAACTAGGCCAGAATTCCGGTATGTCTGCCCCAGAGAGGGTATACACAAAGGCAGACTGAGCTCCCATTTGAGTGGCTGGGTTGGCCTACATTGTGCGAAAATGTTCTTACCATCCAAGTTCAAAAAATATACTTGATTATATCAAAATATCAGTAAATAAGCTTCACAAGAGGGAGAACTATGAACCCTGGGTTGTAGAAGGAAGTACCACCAGGAATCTTTATAAAAATAGAGAATTAATTGAGACAAATTCAAAAAGCAAGAATGTAAGTAAAAAGGATTTGCCAACAAGGCAATCCAAAGCATACAAAACTCAAAATGATCCCAGAAATCAGAATTCCAAAAAAAGAAGCAAAAGAGTCAAAAATACAATAAATACAAAGAAATAACAATAGGAAAAAACGGAAAAACTCACCAACCACCAAGCAAATACAAAGGTTCACAGAGAAACTACAAATCCCAGGAGCCTTTATTTGGCTGGGAGAAGTCCTCAACATATATTGGCAGGTGGCCCGCCTTACAGAGTACAAGAGATCGAAATCAAACGATAAAGAATACTGAAAAAATACATATACAGTACAAATACCATACCATACCATTTTCTAAGCTCACTTAATCCTGAGTAGGGTTGTGGGGGGGCTGGAGCCTGTCCCAGAAAGCATAGGGTGCAAGGCAGGAACAATACCCTGGACAGGGCACCAGTCCATCACAGGGACACTCTCATGCACATACTAGGGCTAATTTAGCATCGCCAATCCACCTAACCTGTATGCCTTTGGACTGCTGGAAGAAACTGGAGCACCCGGGGAAAACCCATGGACAACAGAAGAAATTCCATGCAGGGAAGACGCATAACGTAAACTCTGGTCTCCTTTGTCTGAGGCAGAAGCTCTACCACTCTGCCACCATACCAGCCACATATACAAATAATAAACATAAATTACAACATTGACCTAAATTATAATAAGTAAAGGAACAAAAATGAAGAAAAAGAATATAAAAAAGAACCACAGCATCCTAAACATAAGAAGTATGTTGAACTTTTCAATAAGGAAATGTGAACTTCTGCTTGTTTGCAGGCAGGAATACAATATGTAATAAAAATAAAAGTAAAACCTTGTATTGAAAAGTGATAAACAACTTTGGAAAAAGGAAATTACCAATAAGAAGAGGTACCCAATGCATCAAAAGATCAAGTTATTACAAAGGGAATTAACTGTGTTCGTATTTGACTTTGAATTTCAGTTCTCCATTGTTAAATATTTAATGAAGTACAAGAAATATTTGCTTTAGACTTATGAAAGAAAAACTATAAGAGTTTGTTTAGTTTTATGTCTTCGATTTCTGCTACTCAAAAAATAATACAATTTGATTGTTCTTTCTGCATCAGTCCATTAGTTCACAGGACTTTGATTGCTTTCCCCCAAGAAAAGACATCAAGGACATCCTTTATAATTAAAGTATTTTTCTATAATCTCATAATCTCTTCATTATCTTCAGTTTTCTTCCACATCCAAAGCACTGATGACTCCTGTGTGAGTATTTCAAGGGCTGATTCCTATTTCAGCACCCTGGACCCAATACTGGAAAAGTAGGTTTAAACCTGGTGGCTGGATATAGCAATTTTGCTTATAAGAGTCCTCCACAATATTAGCCGTATGCATACCTGTAATACAGAGGTAACACACTTGAATGTCTGTCATGGGCTTAAAGATACATTTGATTTACTGCAGTGAACAGTTACATACAGTACAACAGATGGCTCATAAGGCTTCAGCATAGATATACTATATTAAGAAAAACCTTGCCTTGGTTCATGAATAGTTGTGGTGATACATGTTAGAGGTTCATGGCAGTGCAAGTTTTTAAATAAAAATGGTGCAACCCAGGCTCCATGGGTATCTAATTGCACTTGCATGAGAATGTGTAATTGGTTCCAGTTTCCTCATTGACTCTTTGTGGGTCGTAATTAGGATGCCACATCTATGGGAGTATAAAGGAACCAATATAGGTTAGAAAAGGGAATAAAAAAAAGAATCAAAAGAATCAAGGAAGTAAGGAGGAGAAAATAGAGTCCAGGGGTTAAAGAGCAAGAATGGAAAGAACAAGATGAGAGGAGCGCAGTGGTAAGGAGGCAAGCAGTCAGTTTCCCACAGAGAAGCGAGTGGAATGGCACCCTAGAGGTGGATCGTCCTCCATTTAGCACTATAGAGGAACGGGGTTAAATTGGATGGACTCCTAGGGATCCTGTAGACACCAGTGAAGGTGCATGGAAGACGGAGGTTCAGCTCCGAGTGTACTAGAAGATGCCAAAGGATGATGGTTAGAAAGAGAGCTGAAGAGAAGGATTACAAAAGGCATGTTGGCCTGGCAGGAAAGACAAAAAAAGAAATCTCAATGTATGTATGGTTTTTTTCTTGAATTTCAATAATTAAAAGAACATATTTATTACTAGTTTTAATCTCCACAACTACATTGAGTTTACAAAGAAATATTTAATTTGGTTACTTATAATTGACTACAATGTTTTGATGCTTTGTTGTAAAATAAAAGCACAAGGCACTTCTGCATCTCTTGCTGTGTTGTGACCTCATTCACCCTTGTCCATCTTGGTCTATGACTGCCTATGTCCAGGGATGAAGGTGGAAATGCAGCTGCAGGCAACTTGGCTGTAACAATGGTATAGAAAATATATCCATTAAAATAAAGTATAATAGTAAAGAGTAAGCAAACCAAAAGAGTGATCATGTAAACTCCTATTTCCTTGCACACATGCCACATCTATTCTGCATACACCAACCTTTGTATACTTATTAGGAATGTTCACACAGTTCGTGATTCAGTTTGATTTACGATACTGGGTTCACGACTCGATATCTCATGATTTCTAAGTAAAATGAATGAAGAAAACATATGTTTGAAAAGTTTTTGTTTATTATTATTTCTGAGACAATTCCTCTTCCATGCATTTCTGAATCAACAAATGCATTTTCCTTGCTACTTGTTAAGAAATATAGTAACAGTGAAAGTCTTCTGCAGAATATATAAAAAAGCACAGCACACTTTTAATACTATGCTTAATATTCTACTTATTAAATGAAACTAATTATTGTAAAAGTATTTTTCTTACCAGAAAAAAGTATAGTGGCAATAATAGTGCAAATAAACCTAATAACTGGAATGGATATAAACAATCAATCAATCAATCAACATTTATTTATATAGCACATATTCATGCAAAAAAATGTGCTTTACAAAATGAATAGAAAAATAGAAGACACAATAACAAATAAACATAAGTCAATATTAATTAACATAGAATAAGTAAGGTCCGATGGCCAGGGTGGACAGAAAAAACAAAAAAAAAAAACTCCAAAAGCTGGAGAAAAAAAATAAAATCTGTAGGGGTTCCAGACCAAGAGACCTCCCAGTTTCCTCTGGGCATTCTACCTAACATAAATCAAACAGTCCTCTTTGTATTTAGGGTTCTCATGGAAGGACCTGATGATGATGGTCACGTAGACTTCTGGCTTTCAGTCCATCAATGTTGGAGCATCATGATGCTTTGAGTAGGTGGTGGTGGCGCAGGCCGCCACCACAAAGAAACCGGAAAAAGAAACAGAAGAGAGTAGGGGTCAGTACGGATTTTAGAGCCACCATGAATAGTTATTATGATGAATTGAACATACAGAGTATCAGTATTAAGTTAAAGTGAAGTTATAAAAAGGCCATGTTAAAGTAATATGTTTTCAGCAGTATTTTAAAGTGCTCTACTGTATTAGCCTGGTGAATTCCTATTGGCAGGCTATTCCAGATTTTGGGGGCATAACAGCAGAAGGCCGCCTCACCACTTCTTTTAAGTTTAGCTTTTGGAATTATAAGGAGACACTCATTTGAAGATCTAAGGTTACGATTTGGAATATAGGGTGTCAGGCATTCCGATATATAAGATGGAGCGAGATTATTTAAGGCTTTATAAACCATAAGCAGTATTTTAAAGCCAATCCTGAATGACACAGGCAACCAGTGTAGTGACATCAAAACAGGAGAAATGTGTTCGGATTTTCTTTTCCCAGTTAGGATTCTAGCAGCTGCATTCTGCACTCATTGCAAGTGATTTATGTCAACAAACAATAACAATAAGCACAAAGCTTTATAATATCCTTTCTTAGTCTAGGAAATCAGCAACTTTTTTAGGAACGCAAGCATATCTACATTTTCAGATAGCAACTGTGACCTTTGACCTTTGTGTCACCTACAATCGAAAATACATGTACTTGGAATAGAAGTTGCTGGAGTTGAGAAATATGTTTTGGCCAGTGGGGAAAGCAGTTGGTGCTCAGGAGAATTTTCTCTGCACCATTTCAATGGACAGTACATGACAGCAATAGGGGACTCTTGTTCTATCCTTCTCATTGGCGGTATCACAGATTCAGTGAAATGATCTCCAAGCAGAACATTCAAAGCCAACTTTTTGGGAGTTGGTTGTTCCAGCTCAGCACCATGATGTTCTGCTCCTCTATCTCCTGTTCCCCTCTGTTTTCTGGGTCTACAAATAGCAGCAGTTACAAGTTGTTTTGTTTTTTATTTTAATAAAATGACTAGTTACAATTCAAATTTCAATATCTATAAGTAAACTCAGACTAGTGAGGAACAAATTTCTCAGGTTATAAGTCATGATATGTCCAACATTTAATATGTGTCTAGCATCAGTTACGTTATGTATCAGTATTTGAACTGTCACTAGTCTACTTTTATTCTCAGAAGCTTTTGTGAATAGTACTGCTAGTACTTTACAAAATGTACTTTTTACTGCTGAGCACAGACACAAACACACACGCTCAGAGTATATAAATACCTGGCTGGGCTGTAACTGCTTTGCTTTCTCCTTCAGCCTGTTGAATACAGTATTGTGCTGCCGTGGTTCCAGATGTGGCAGGGTTCTAAATCTTGCATCCATAGTGGTGCTCTCCAAAAGAAAATCGTAGCCCCTCTGTATCAGACCATGAGGTGTTTCAGAATTGCACTCTTTATGCTGTCCACAGTAGTTGAGTCTTTCTCATATGGGGCCATGCTTTACTCAATCATGTGCTTCAGCACCACAATGAGAGACACAATGGGGATATCTTTACGCATAGCACTATGGTGGCTGACTTGAATGGTTTAAGCAGTTGTACAATGTCCTCAGTGCCATCCAGGATGTCAATTTCACATACATTTTGCCATATCTCTGTGCTTATGAGGGCTGCTGCTATCACTGCTTTCTGCTCAAGATAACAATTGAGCATATCCAGTGTACTATTCCATCATGTTATAATATTGACTAGCAGTGTCTGTGGCGGAAGGCCCAGTAATTCCTGTTTGGCGGTAAATACAGTTGTAGCTGTGCGGCTCAGGTAGAAAAAAGCGAATACCCATCTCACTCGACCAAGCAGACGACTAACATGTGGTATATGCAAGCCTGCCTGGGTAGCCAGATTCAGAGTATGTGCAAAGCACCTGATATGAGGACAAAGTCCAGCCACTGTGACTGCTGCATCCATGTTATGTGCATTATCAGTAAAAATAGTGATGTTGCGATTAGCCCTTTCAAGCCCAACACCTCAGCAGAGTTGCATCTAGAGTATGTTTCAAAAAGAGGCCAAGTTTGAAGCACAAAACTCGCCATGTTCTTGTTGCTGGTGATAGCATTGGCTGTAATTGTAATATAACTTTGGTTCATGCTGGAGATCAAGCTGTCTATAGTTATTGCAATGACATCTGCATCTTTTAGGGATTCCTTTCACACTCATCTTAGCCTCATTGTACAGGGCTGGCAATACAGTGCCACTGAAATGCGGGCATGAGTTTACGAGACGTCGAACCCCTCATTCTCAATGACTGAAAATGGTCACATGTCCTTTGCAATAGAAACACCAATACACCTTGTTATTTCTTTGGCCCTTGCACTCGACTGTGGAAGCAGTGCTGTGAATAAATTAGTCAGATATGTATAGCCTTAAGACAATTGCTTCTTTGCAGGTGGTGATTTGTATTAGATACTGTGATGGCGTTGTACATGGTTCAGCATGTTCGTAGTGTTTGCTGTAACGTATGTCAAGACTCTCTTGCAGTGCTTGCAAATGGTTTTCATCTTATCATCTATTTTCTTGCTGTTTTCTCTTTTAACAGCAAAAACAAAAAGGTGCCAGGCAGCAGTCATAAAAAACAATGGGTCATCCTCAATTTCTACTTTATCTGACTCCATTATTATTTAGGTTACGCCACGCTTAGCTACACACACTCAAACTAAGAGCAGGGCTTGTTAATGCATGTATGACACTGAAGAAGAAGAGAGAACATATAACTTTTTGTTAACACTTAATAATAATATTAATAATAATAACTATTATTATTATTATTTACATTTATACAGAGCTTTTCTCACTACTCAAAGTGCTCTCCACACAGGGAGGACCCAGGACATGATCCTAAGATCTCTTTACTGTGTGGTATCCAGTGCAACTAGATGATGTTTTAGATGATTCCTGGTTCTTATCAACCCATGGACTAAAGACAATGTCACTTTATGTGACTTTTTGTCATGTTGTATGTCAGATTTACCACTATCACTGCACCACATAATTGTGGGAAACAGATTACATGTCATTGTAATCAACATCTATATATGCACTATGCATCTGTCATATTTTTGTTTAGTGAAATATCGTTACATTCCTAATGCTTACCGTATCTTTTACCTCAGCATTCAGAAAATTAGAATGAGCATGTAAATACTTTTGGGCTTCTTCGTTGATTGCTTTATAATTTCTTGCACTATTTAAGAAAACCCCAAAGATGATCTTGAATAAATTATATCCTTTCTGGATCCATCTTCTTGTAGCAGTGGCTCTTTCTTTCTTTTGCAATTAAAAACTGTGACCCCATTTTTAGTATGAGATGTTCCCCTTCACAATTTTCCCTTTTATTGAATGAATGCCCATTTCAATTTGCTATCAGGTAACACTGAACATTTAAGCTCCGTACTGAGAAACTGAGTTATGATTTATTCAGTTTCACGGCCATGCATAAACAGTTTTCTATGCCCCCAACACAACTGTACCCATTGTGCAAAACCCAACAGATTGGTTAACACCTCTAATACTTTTCTTTGCTTATCAAAAAACTGGGGCATGCATGGAAAAAAAGTCAAAGAAAAGTTTTTACTAATTACCCCATGCAGAAGTTTTTAGCAAATCTGCGGGAAGCATTCTAGTGTTTAATAAAATGAAAAATGATTAACACCTCTCTTTTAACAACTAAATTATTTGAATAGAATTATTTACACTGCATAAAATGTTTATATTTGCCAGCACTTTAGATCACAAATGTTTAATTGATTAAGTAAGAGATACACACACTTGGCATTGTTTTGTTTGTATTATATGAGGCTCGAACCATACTGTAATTTAATGTTTCAATACACTGAAATATGTTATTTGACTGTTGCAGAATATCAACTGTAACAACTACAGTACTTTATTTCCTACTGGAAGTCCACAAACTTATCTTCTTAAATGGCTGTGAAGAAGGTAGATTACAAAGATTTGTAGTAGGCTAATGATGTCAATAGGGAGGTGCAGACTCGGCTATATCTTCTTTTCCTTATTACCAAACCAGTCTGGCATCCTTTCATTTATCCTGTACTTGATACCAAAAAAATGACATCTGCCTGTCTAACATGGAGATATAAAATTTCTGCACATCATATATAGGTCCATCTCTTAATGTTTTAAAACCTTTCAAAGTATGCACTACAACTAGATGATGTTTTAGATGATTCCAGATTCTTAGCAACCCTTGGACTGAAGACAATGTCACTTTATGTAACCTTTCGACATGTTCTATGTCAGATTTAGCAGTCGCTGAAGTGCATCAAATTACATAAATGAAAATTGCAGGCCACATCACATTTTTCGGCCATTTTCGGCCATTTTTCTGACAGCCAATAGCACTGATGGATCAGCAACAGGCTATGTGAAGCACAAACATCTACAGCGAGGTCAGCAGCAATCCCTGCCCTTTAATTCTTTATTCCGTTCTGTTGTCATCAGACAGACAAGCTTATCTGCTGTTTGTGAGGTTCAAAACACTCATGTTCCTTATTCCATCAATCCATCCATCCATTGTCCACTGCTTATCTGAGTCTGAGGTCGGGTCGCAGGGGCAGCAGCCTAAGCAGGGAAGCCCAGACCTCCCTCTCCCCGGCCACTTCCTCCAGCTCCTCTGGGAGGACCCAGAGGCGTTCCCAGGCCAGCCGGGAGATGTAATCCCTCCAGCGTGTCCTGGTCTGCCCCGTGGCCTTCTCCCAGTGGGACATGCCCAAAACACCACCAAAGGGAGGCATCCTGACCAGATGCCCGAACCATCTCAACTGACTTCTCTCAATGCGGAGGAGCAGCAACTCTACTCCGAGTCTCTCTCGGATAACATGAACTCCTCACCCTATGTCTAAGGGAAAGTCCAGCCAACCTGCGGAGAAAACTAATTTGGGTTGCTTGTGTCCGCGATCTTGCTCTATTGGTCATTACCCTAAGCTTGTGGCTATAGGTGAGCGAAGGAACATAGATCGACTGGTAAATCAACAGCCTCACCTTTTGGCTCAGCTCTCTCTTTGCCACGACGGACCATTGCAGTGCCCGCATTACTGCGGATGCCACACCGATCTGTCTGTAAACCCCCAGCTCCATTCTTCCCTCACTCATGAACAAGACCTCAAAATACTTGAACTCCTCCACCTGAGGCAGTAATGTGTTCCCAACCCAGAGAGAGCATTCCACCCTTTTCCGGCAGAAAACCATGGCCTCAGATTTAGAGGTGCTAACTCTCATCCCTGCCGCTTCACACTCACTGTGAACTGTTCCAGTGAAAGCTGGAGGCCAGTGTCTGATGAAGCCAAAAAAAAAAAACACATCATCCGCAAATAGCAGAGACGAGATTCTGAGGTCACCAAACCAGACCCCTCCGCTCCTTGGCTGCGCCTAAAAATTCTGTCCATATAACTTATGAACAGAATCGGTGACAAAGGGCAGCCCTGGCGGAGTCCAACCTCAACAGGAAACGAGTTCGGCTTATTACCGGGAATGCGGACCAAGCTTCTGCTTCTCCTGTACAGGGGCTAAGTGGTTCGTAACAATGAGTCTTGTACCCCATACACTTGGAGCACACCCCACAGGATGCTTCGAGGGACACGGTCGAATGCCTTCTCCAAATTCACAAAACACATGTGGACTGGTTGGGCAAACTCCAGTGCCCCCTCCTGGATCCTGGCCAGGGTGTAGAGCTAGTCCAGACGGAACGGAATCCACATTGTTCCACATTGTTCCTCTTGAATCCGAGATTCGACCATCGAACAAACTCTATTCTCCAGCACCCCTGAATAGACCTTACCAGGGAGGCTGAGGAGTGTGATCCCCCTATAGTTGGAGTACATCCTCCGTTCAGCCTTCTTAAAAAGTGGGACCACCACCCTGGTTTTCCAATCCAGAGGTACTGCTCCTGATGTCCATGCAATGTTGCAGAGATATGTCAACCAGGACAGCCCCACAACATCCAGAGCCTTGAGGAACCCAGGGTGAATTTTGTACACCCCAGGGGCCCCGCCACCTATGAGCTTTTTAACTACCTCGTCAACCTCCGCCCCTGATATGGACAGGTCCCCCCTGGAGTCCTTTAGCTCTGCTTCCTCTAAGGAAGACATGCTGGTGGGATTGAGAAAATCCTCAAAGTATTCCTTCCACCGGTCAGTAACGTTTGCAGTTGAAGTCTGCAGGGCCCCATCTCTACTGTACACAGTGTTGGTGGAGCACCGCTTTCTCCTCCTGAGGTGCTTGACGGTTTGCCAGAACCTTCTCAGTGCCGACCGAAAGTCGTTTTCCATGGCTTCCCCAAACTCCTCCCATGCCCAAGTTTTTGCCTCTGCAACAGGTGATTCCTTATTGCTCATTGCTGAATTCTATGCATTGTACATCCGGGGGCACATTCATTGGTTCATTTGGTTGTCAGCTCTCCTGCATACTCAACTCACCTCTCCGACAAACGAGAAAATCAAACATGCTTAAGTAAAGCCCCACGGTTAATGACTTAAATTCACTTTTTCTTAAACTTCAGTTCTGGTCTTATGTTATTTATTGTAAGTGAAAATTTTATATTGTTTAGCTTTGTTGATTCTTTGGGAAATTTTGAAGTTTTGGATTGTGCTCCCATATTGACTTTTCTCTTCATAATGGGAGAGGCTTAGCTCCATCATGTCAGAGCAGGGTATGCTGCATAATTGGTTGTTCTTATATGGGCAGGGTTTTGTGCCAATATCTCTTTTTGTATCATCAAACCCACAATGCTCCAAATGCAAGTCTCATCTCAGTATAGAATATTAACAAAACACCTCAGAGAAGCCTGTACTAACACTCTGAGAATTCATGGCATTCTCTCCAGGCTGTCATAGGTCAGGTGGTTGGTAGAACTTTGCCATCTGTCTGTCATATGTATTTTGGCATTGGTATAGTTAAAGTTTGTACACAAACGCACATTCGTAACACCTGTTTAATCACATCAGAGTTGCAAACAGCTAGAGTCTTTACTGGCAACACTGCTCACAAGGCAGGAAACAGCACCTGGATGGGGTGCCAGGACATCATAGGGCCCACTCACATGAACATCCATGCAGGGCCAATTTGGAATTGTCAATTAACTTCTCCCGCAAGTTTGCTGATGTAGGAGCAAAACCAAAGTATCCTGAGGAAAATCCACATAGACATGGGGAGCAATCATCAAGCACAGAATGTGAAGACCACACACTGGAGTCGTGAAGCAGCAGTTGTTACTGTTGTGCCACTGGGATAAGTGAGCGCCTCCAGATTACCTCATAATTTGTAGATCATTTGTGTAAGTTTAATAAGAAAAGGAAAAGGGCTCTGAACTTTAAACAAATGAAGGAAAAACTGAACAGACTGAATGCAAAGTTGTGACTGCCATAAGAATCTTTGTGATGGTCATAGAGAAATAAAACCTGCACTATCAGTAATATCGCATAACATGACATTTTTAAACTCACTTAATCTAACTCAAGATCATGTGAGCCGTATCCTACATAAATAGTTTAAGGCTCTTGGCAGGGCTCCAGTCCATCACTGGATACTCACACACACACACAGAGCAAGTTGACCTAGCGTGTGCATGTCTTTGGCATGTGAAAGGAAAACTGGAGTATGTTGAGAAAAGCCCAAAAAAAGGGAAACATGCAAGCTCTACACACAGAGCAACCAAACATGAGTTTCAAGGCCATAAATCCAATTCCAGGAGGCAGTAGCATCTATGCACTACCATGCTGCACTGCACTATTAGTGGTTTCTGAAAATTCTGAGAAAGTGTTGAGGCAAACCATACAATTCAGGAAAATATCCATTTAACAGCAGCGATTGGCAACTAATTAAAAGCTTGGTAGAAACAGAAAACGCAGTAAACGAGTAAATATGGTTCTGTACGAAATTAATTGTGAAAATATAAATGCCATTTGTCCTGGCATATGTTGTTTGAGTTTGAACTTCATTTTTCCTTCTGTTTTTCAATGTGAAAAGAATTGTATTATTTAGATAAAATATTAATTGTTTACTCATTGTATATTTATTCATCCATCCATTTTCCTAACCTGCTTTTTCAGAGCATGGTCACAGGAAAACCGAAGCCTGTTCTGGCAAGCATCAGGCGCGAATCTGGGCAGGGTGCCTGTACAATGCAGAGTGAACACACACAGGCCAGTTTAGCATCACAAATCCACCTAATCCACTTGTATTTGGACTGTGGAAGGAAACTGGACCGACCAGAAGTAACCCATGTGCGCAACGGATAAGACATTCAACCCTTAAACCCTAAAACTTAACTACCCTCCACAAAAGTCCTGGGTTCAAAAAGATTTTTTTATTTAATGAAATATATTTAAACAGCCTTCTTCATTAAATGACCACAAGCACAGTTCTTTTTTCTCTTTTCATCCTGTATTCTGTCCTTCTCCTCACCCAATTCCAACTCTCTGGGTGGGGTGAAGGGCTCCTTTTTCAAGTTGGGCCCAGGAGTGCTTCCAATGAAACAATATTGTCTCTATAACACACTTTGGGTCAGGCAGAACCTCACCAGGACAGGGGAGCTTCTCCTTGGCAGCTCCCTTCTGCATCTCTCACAGTCCCCAATCAGGGCTGCCCATAGGAGAACAATTTCCACACTGCCCTGCAGGGGTCCAAATGGGATTTATGCGAAGAGAAATGCTACCACACAGCATACTTGTTCCTGCGCAGCAGATTTTTACTGTTCTTCCCCAATTTTTGCCACCCAACCTAGGAAGAGATGCTCATTCATCCATAGTATTCACCACTGATAGCCTCCTGGTTGGAAAAGGAAACATTAAACATTTTGGTCTGGATGTCCATCCATCCCTTCTCTATATTTCCATATACAGCATATATATTTACATTCACACCCCCACACATATATACTGTATATTGTAAAGGATGGTATGAATGGATTGGTGAGCCAAGTGGTTACTGGTACCATTTCCTGATGGGAAACCAGTATAATGGACAGGCAGTGGAAAATGTCTGCCAGGGCAATATGTCCCCCATTATGGTAGATTATACGTTTATCTTCTGCATTGCTCCAGTATGGACTACTAAAGTACTGCCTGGAAAATGTACTGAGTGGACAGCCTTTTTGGGATTCTCCAGTGTGGTTGAAGGGAACTCTTGGGTGACAGTTTCTCTGCTCTCATTCACTTGGCCCAGAAGTGCTTCTGGGGTACACCTATATAATGCCAGAAGTACTTCTGGAGTGCATCCTTGAAAGAAGCTTCCTTCTCAGTTAGGCTAGTTGGAGTTGAGAGTGGAATAGAGAAACAGCTCACCAGAGCTAGAGTAGAAATAGGAAGTATAGTGGCATTATAAAGAAAACTGAAAAGAGCTTTGGAAAAATAAGAGTGTTCTGGTTCAGCAGAGACTTGATTGTTGCAGTTGTTTTGGGTGCAAGACACCCCCTATTGGCCACAATATTTATTTGCCCAATTTAAAATCTTCGCTGAGCCTTGTACTCTTTCAAAATGGGTCATAGAATTTTGTGATTAATTTCAAAGTACTGGTCTAGTAACATAAAAAATGAAGTGGCAAAAATGAATATGTCAGATGCTCCATAAACTGTGTGGATTACACAAAAGAAGGCCTAAAATTGAAGTGTAATATATGTTTAGTGGAGCAGTGAAGCATCTCCTGATGTGCAATACATTCTTGGCATAGCAATTAGGGCCATCAAAACTGCAACAATGAATAAAAAAAAAAACACTCTAAAGAAAGAGACAGATTTTGAGTAAGAGGTGATGCTGTCGAATGCAAATGAGCCTATTTTAAAAGTCACTACACACGACATTGTCAGCCTTCTTAATTTTCTCCCGCTAAACGGTATGTTAATTCTGAAAGCTGCAGAGATTTAACATGGGCATAGCTGATTCCAGACCCTAACCGAGTCCGTTTCTATATTCTCTCTCTAGTTGACTTGCAAATGTGACAGCAGTGCCTGCTGTTTGTGCATCTTTAAAGGTGCTACAGTGGTTTTGTTATGATGTGGCTGAAGGTGGAGGTTCTCGGCCATGACTGGGCACTTTAAACATTCAAAGTGGTTGACAGCAGGTAGTTGCTTTGATCCTTCAGCAGGCAACAATAAACTACAGGAGGCACTCAGAGCAGTGAGTCAGTTACACCTGATCAGAGGACAATGAGGATGGGGTACTGACAATGTAATTAGAAAACATAAAGAAAGGCCACTCTTCATTACTGTTTTCAAAAGCAGCAATTTTCAAGGCTTTTTTTAGTGCACCTTTTTCTTTCTTTTAATCTGTTTTACTAGTGTTCATTTCCAATTAAAATTAGTAGCAAAATATATATGATATGAAACATCTTCAAACAGATAAACACTTGATTTTAACATTCAAAAGCTATTATACTTTAAAATGCTGTTTACAACATGCCTGCTAGAAAAAAAGTACCAGTTTGCTAGAATTTCCCTGTCTCCAGGTTTCTAATACAGTATATATAAATGTCTTCCCCAGAAATACTCTTTAATCCTGCAATGTCCTAATTAAATGTAACCCCACAAAGCCGCCTCTCTCCAGGTAGCCAGAAGTAGCTTTTGTTAAATCACTGATTGCAGGATGGGTGTTGTAAGGAGAGGCAGGCAGCTGAGAATTTTTTTCATGGAGCCCTTAAATTGGGTTTCAAAGCTGATGTTGTACTTCTGGGATTTTCTTTGGACACGAGGAGATGAGGAGGATTGCTTAAGGCCACCCAGGAACCTGCACAAGTCATACTTGATGCCCACAATGAAATGGATGCTTTCAGCTCCCTGGCAGTAACATTCTAATATTCATTCTGTCATAGTATACACATCATGACAGGCCTATTGAGTTTGTTTATTATAATTAAGATATGCACATAGTTTAAATCTATAAAACCCATGTTATTTCATTAAGAGGTACAATATATCTTCCAAAGTCTATCCAAAGAGCACTGGGTAGGATGCTGGAAAAAAACCACACCAGTCTATCACAGGGCCTCCCACCCGTATATCCACACTCTTAAAAATGAAGGTGTTAGAATAGTTCTTCAGAGTGATGTCCTAAGGGAACCCCTGTTCCCAAAAGACATGAAGATCCCAGAAAGAACCCTATTTATTTAGATCAATACAGTAAATAACCATGATTAGATTGAAGGGATTTGTGACATATGAAGGGGTTCCTGGTTTTGAAAGGACTCTTGTTGGATATGTGCAATTACACAGTCTAAAAGTTCAGACTTTCTCAATCTGTTGGTGTCTTTCTAGATAGATAGATAGATAGATACTTTATTAATCCCAAGGGAATCCCAATTCACATAATCCAGCAGCAGCATACTGATAAAAAGCAACATTAAATTAAAGAGTAATAAATGCAGGTAAAAACAGACAATAACTTTGAATAATGTTATCGTTTAAACCCCCCGGGTGGAACTGAAGAGTCGCATAGTGTGGAGGAGGAATGATCTCCTCAGTCTGTCAGTGGAGCAGGACAGTGACAGCAGCAGGACGCTGAAGTTGCTCCTCTGTATGGAGATGACACTGTTCAGTGGATGCAGTGGATTCTCCATGACTGACAGGAGCCTGCTCAGCGCCCGTCGCTCTGCTACAGATGTTAAACTGTCCAGCTTTATTCCTACAAAAGAGCCTGCCTTTCTCACAAGTTTGTCCAGGTGTGAGGCATCCTTCTTCTTTATGCTGCCACCTCAGCACGCCACCGCGTAGAAGAGGGTACTTGCCACAACCGTCTGGTAGAACATCTGCAGCATCTTATTGCAGATTTTGATGGACGCCAATGTTCTAAGGAAGTATAGTCGGCTCTGACCTTTCTTACACAGAGCATCAGTATTTGCAGTCCAGTCCAATTTATCATCCAGCTGCACTCCCAGGTATTTATAGGTCTGTACCCTCTGCACACAGTCTCCTCTGATGATCACGGTGTCCATGAGGGGCCTGAGCCACCTAAAATCCACCACCAGTTCCTTACTCTTGCAGGTGTTCAGGTGTAAGTGATTTTGAGTCGCACCATTTAACAAAGTCTTTGATTAGCTTCCACGATCCATGCCACCAGGTGTGAATCTATTCCCATCTCTGTCAGCTTGTCCCTAAGGAGCAAAGGTTGGATGGTGTTGAAGGCGCTAGAGAAGTCCAAAAACATAATTCTTATAGCACCACTGCCTCTGTCCAAGTGGAAGAGGGATCGGTGTAGCATATAGATGATGGCATCCTCCGCTCCCACCTTCTCCTGGTATGCGAACTGCAGAGGGTCGAGGGTGTGGTGGACCTGTGGCCTCAGGTGGTGAAGCAGCAGCCGCTCCATGGTCTTTATCACATGTGACGCCAGGCCGGAAGTCATTCAGCTCACTAGAACATGATACCTTTTTGACTGGGGTGATACAAGATGTTTTCCAAAGCCTCGGGACTCCCCCTGTTCCAGGCTCAGGCCTTCAGCAGTCGTGGCAATACTCCATCTGGACCCGCTGCTTTGCTGGCACAAAGTCTCCTCAGCTCTCTGCTCACCTGCACTGCTGAAATTGTGGGAGGGAATGTCTCTCCTATGCTGGTATCAGCAGAAGTATGATAGGAGGATGCAGTACTCCAAGGTGAGAGTAGGTTAGATCAAACCTGTTAAAGAAGTTGTTCATTTGGTTTGCTCTCTCCACTTCTCTCTCGATGGTGGCACCCCGTTTCGAGCTGCAGCCAGTGATGATCTTCATCCCATCCCACACTTCCTTCATGCTGTTATTCTGCAACTTCTGCTCTAGCTTTCTCCTGTACTGCTCTTTTGCCGCCCTGAGCTGGACTCGGAGTTCCTTCTGCACGCACTTGAGCTCATGCTGATCACCACCTTTAAAAGCCCTTTTCTTCTGGTTCAAAAGGCCTTTGATGTCACTTGTAATCCATGGCTTGTTGTTAGCATATCAGCGTACTGTTCTTACTGGAGCTACAATGTCCATACAGAAGTTGATGTAGTCAGTTGTGCAGTCAACAACCTCCTCAATGTTCTCACTATGTGATCCCTGCAGGATATCCCAGTCCGTAGTTCCAAAGCAGTCTTTAAGAGCTTGCTCTGCCTCAGGGGACCACTTCCTGAATGAGGTAGACAACCATACATTAAATATTTAATTTTTTTCTACAAATGATGTTTTTCAAAGAATAAAGAACCCTTCCCAGAATGAAATGGTGCCTTGTCAAGCAATAGTTCTACAAGGAACCACACAACCCAATACAGAACCATAATGTGCCATTAAGAACCCATATCTTTAAGAGTGCATGCACTCACGCACCCACACACCCATACTTACGTTCATGGGGACAATTTAGAATCGTCAATTAACCACTTTGTTTGTTAAGTGTTCCAGTTTTATTTCATTCATAAAGAACTTTGTATTACAGTCCATTAAAGAAGGCATCCCATATGTAAAAGCTGTCTTTTGCCTGCAACACTGCTACCTACCAGTGAGAAAATATGCATTGTCATGCACTGTTTCTGGTATTCTGACTGGGGTTGCGGATCTTCAGTCATTGCACAGTAATCTCACAGTGTACTGTCTCGAAAGAAACAGTAATGATTTTAAGTGAAAGGTCAAAGTACAAACCAAGTTCATTAACCACACTTCTACCTGATTTTTCATCAACTGAATACACTAACCAATAATCAAAGCCTATATTTCAGAGGTTGAAGTGTTTCACACTCAGAGAACACAGCAAAGGTATGTTTGCTAATACACAAGAATTATCCAAATTTTTGATAATATGAAAATTAAGTTCTTGACCTTTATATGCACACACCTGGGTTACTCTGGGTAATATCGCAGTGGTGGACTACCAATGAGAACGTCAGAAAATGGTGCCTCCCATAATTAAACAAAATGGCATTGTGGCATCATGCAAAAATGTTTCAGCTTTTAAGAACATTTTATACAAAAAAGCAAATGCCTGAATAAAATATATTGGAATAGAAAAAGAACAGATGTGTACTTTGTTAAAAATCTTTTAGGAAAGATCATTTAAAAAATCACGCTGCGCACGCTGGGTGTTCCTAAAAACAAAAGGCAGTCCTTTGTATCTTAAAGAGATGGATATAACTGCAATAGCGTCTTTTAGGTGCATTACTATAAGATAATGAAAACAAAAAAAAACTAATTAATGGTTCTTAAATTTAACTGTTTTTCAATAGAATGGTGCAGCTTAATGTTCTGTAAAGATTAATCAGTTTTACGTGTCCTCCACAACTGCAACACTCAGTATGATCTGTTTGGTCCTCTGTAATCTTACTTTCCTACTGCTTCTGTTACTTGTTTGGTACAAAGGATGTGGAGAGAATAACAGGGGGTTCCCTCAGTACTTTTATTAAATCAAAATGTACAACCCTTTTGTGAAGGTGTTATCCATCCATCCATCCATTTTCTAACCCGCTGAATCCGAACACAGGGTCACGGGGGTCTGCCGGAACCAATCCCAGCCAACACAGGGCACAAGGTAGGAACCAATCCTGGGCAGGGTGCCAACCCACGGCAGGACACACACAAACACACCCACACACCAAGCACACACTAGGGCCAATTTAGAATCGCCAATCCACCTAACCTGCATGTCTTTGGATTGTGGGAGGAAACCCACGCAGACACGGGGAGAACATGCAAACTCCACGCAGGGAGGACCCGGGAAGCGAACCCGGGTCTCCTAACTGCGAGGCAGCAGCGCTACCACTGCGCCACCGTGCTGCCCGTGAAGGTGTTACTTTATTCAAATTGCTAAACTCCACTCTGTGAACCATAGTCCAGATTTGAAAGTCAGCTGTTTCTCAGTTTTGATGGGCTGCATTTATTTAGTTACTGAGTCTAAAGTAACATTGCTTTAGTTTTCGTTTTGGTCTGTTGCTGAACCAATGACATTCGTCTGGACGCATGTAAACGCTGCAGTTCTTTGAGACATGTGTTAAACAATTTCATCTAGGGTTTCTCTCTGGTACACCTGCTGTAAGAAAGAGGTAGAAAGAGATCCATAGGGTGAAGTGTGCTTCTCTGCTTTCTTTTTATTATCATTAGTTTTTCCATACAGAAAATATGAAATTATGCTGTCTACCCTCACAAAGCTGCTTACTCACTTGGGAAGCTATGAGTGGATGGTTTTATGGAGAAGACAACTGCATCCAAAGGCATGATCAGGCTAGATATATGCTGCAATCAACATCAGATTTGTTTTTACTGCTGACCCCAGCTCCTCACTTGACTAGGATGGAATCCCTGCCCTTGTGTTTATAACACTTCCACAGTTCTGAAAACACACAAGTAACCTCACAGGTTGGGTGAAATACTAAAATGCTAAATCTTGCAGTTAGCATCTCATGTTGATGGGGTAAGTGTGGCCATTATATTTTGAACAGTTCTACAATATTATTGTAATTACTGCCCAGGACGGCAGCAGTTTTAAGTAGGATGCTATTAGGGAGATACAATGTTATAGTAATAGCAAGCTAAGATCAAAACCAGGAGCATGAGATTTAAATAAACAATGGAGCACCAGTTAGCAAGTCAATGATACCGTCGTATTCTCAAAGGGGAGGTAGAACCACAGACATTTGTTTGTAAAACATCCTGAAAGTCCTGATAATCATTAGGTAATAAATCTGCATGGTTACAGTGGATAACTGACAAAGTGATTTGCTTTAAATAGTTTTATTGGCAATACTGGCTCCACCTAATTAATTCTTTACTGCACCAATCATTTGTGGGATTATGTCGCTGTAACTATGTAAACCCTAAAATGAGTCGAGGAATGGGTGATTGGATAACAAAAAATGTCATGGTTTCATCATGTAATGCCCCAATTAATAATGAGACCTGCATTATTATATTTTCCGTAATCCAGCTCCCAATTGGACTGCCATCCAGCAAAATAACCCAAGGATTTTACCTTGAACAGGACCTGAGAGATGCCTAACCCTAACTCTAAGCCTAACCCTGAATCAATCAATGCTGACAACTTCTGACTATTAATAAAAATAGGGATTGTTACTAAGTTTTTAAAATAAGTTCATGTACTAAATCCCATTATCCACATATACACAAAAGATGCCGGAGTATCTTTATTATGATAATCAAACACCTCAACACCCGAAATAAATGTGATTTATTTTTTTCTTTTCAATGTTTGTATTTTCCTCTTTATTGTTAGTCCCTTGTACTTCCATAGCCAAGGACATGATTTCATCGAACAGGGTGAAGTGGATGTCTGAAATGAGCTGATTAATGTGATGTCCTTGTTTTTCTTGTTCAGACTCTAAATCACTAATGCAGACGTGTAACTCTTCCATCCTGGGATTCTGCATTGAAGAAGGCCCAAGTTTCTGTAATGACTGTACAGGGTGGCAGCAATTTTATGTAAGATGGAATCAAGAGATGGAATGCAATAGTAATAACAAGCCAAGGTCAAATACGATGAGATTCAAATAAACAATTGCCAGAATGTTAGACAAAAACGTAAATCAATAGAGTCAAAAAACAGAATACCTACACATAATCTAAGACAAAACTCAAGATGTAAATCAAAGTTGAAGAACAGGAAACAATTCCTAGCTACAGGAATCTTGAACAATGATGACACTCGAGTTAAGTGTTGAATTAGTCAGACAGTAACGATGTGTGTGACACTGACCTTTATGCCATCGTAGTAATTATGGCAAACATTGCACATTACCAGATGTCTTGCTTGGGAACAACCTGGAATCCCTCCGTTACAAACAACAAGCAATGGAAGAACTGCTACTAAAAACAAAATGGCAGCATAGGAAGATTTATTTTAAAATTAATCTCTTTAAAAATGTTGTAAATCAAAAAAAAAGTCTGTTAATAAAAGGACTAAAAAATAAAAACAAAATCAAGATTTTAAAAGGCTCCAGAGTTTAACTAGCATGTCTTGCAAAGCAAAGTGGGTCGAAACTCTATAGGCTGCAGTGAGATGGACATTAGAAATTAGTTGTAAGTTCAGCTTTAGACTAGAGCTACCAAGATCTGGGAGCTCAGTAACATAAAAGCTACTATAAACTTTACAATTTCTTTCCAGATTAATAACATTTCTGTCAATATATCTACTTTGCTCTAAGTGACACCCCTCTTAGCTATAGATCTTCAATCAACAACTGCTAGATGTAGACTTAGGCCTCTGGATTCAGAGTGGAGAACATGGCTGTCTTAACCAGTTATCAGTTTTCAAAATTGCATAGTCAGGACATGTTTTATTCCAATAATATTATGTTTATTTCTATTTCTCCATTATTTTCTTTAACAATTGGCACTACAATTGTCACTCTTCTGTTGTTAGCAACGGTGTTTTGTTGCCTACACATGACCCCAAGAAGTTCTACCTAGTGATGTCATTTTCAGGACGGTATTTAGGATTATGGCATGCTGCATCTGGTGTCCAAGAATCTGGATTCAACAAACAATTTTTCATGCTATAAGTTACCAAAAATGAGTTTTAGAAAGTTAAACTTGTACATATGTTTAGGACACATACTCAGCTTTGTTATTTTGGAATTTTCTATCTCTTGGTTTTAATCCCAGGACGTTTATTCAACTACATTTATTTTTTGGTTTCTGATTCATTTCTGTATTTTTTTTCTGCCTTCAGCTTCATATCATTTTTTCTATTACCACCGCAAATGTGGGATTTTAGCGTTGACAGGTGCTTTGTGGTTGGTAGGGCTGACATAAGAGGTCATGGATGGTGATATCATAGGTCAAGGGGTAAGGAAAAGGTCATTAGGAAAATAAATGAGGTCAAAAGACACAGATCAGCCACCAAAACAAAAACGCAAGACAAAAGTTAAAGTAAAAAAAAACAAAAGTAAAGTTTCCTAACCAGAAAGAATGTTAGAAAAAAGGCTTAGCAAATGTTTAGATTTGAATCCAAGAACTTGGATAAGGAAATGACTGTTTATCCTGATACACTGTAATTGACAGTTCATGGCAGTTTGGGAGTCCCCAAAGCACGTAAGTCCCATAAGTCCTATATCCTAACATAGGGTCACAGGGGTCTGCTGGGGCCAATCCCAGCCAACACAGGGCGCAAGGCCGGAACAAATCCCGGGCAGGGCGCTAGCCCACCACAGGGCACACACACACCCACACACTAAGTACAATTTAGGATTGCCAATGCACCTAACCTGCATGTTTTTGGACTGTGGGAGAAAACTGGAGCAGCTGGAGGAAACCCATGCAGACACGGGGAGAACATGCAAACTCCACGCGGGGAGAACCCGGGAAGCGAACCCAGGTCTTCTTACTGTGAGGCAGCAGCGCTACCACTGTGCCACCGTGCCGCCCTAAGTTCCATAAGTACTTCCAATAATACCCACTGCAAACACAGACTCTTCATAAAAAAATAATAAGATTTATTCCTCACAAAAGACGTTCCAATCAATATTAAGCTCAGTGGAACACAAAGACAAAGTTGGAATTGCCTAAAACAAAACAGTAATCCAAAACAAAGAAGGTCTCAATGGAGATATCAAAGAATAGTCAAAAGAGTCGGCGAAAAAGTAAAAAAAAATCCATTAAATCACAAAAAGCACGATGCACAGGAAAACAGAGAAATGTGCCAAAACTCCCAAGTACATTCACAAGGAACCATTGCCAACTGGGGGAAACCCTCCATATTTATAGGGCAGTAGGGTATTTTCTGGCAGTGATTAGCAGGTAATCCCATCTCTGAAGGAATCAACCCCAAAACACAAAGTGGATAATAAACAAAAATATTAACATAGATAAATTGCAAAAACTTGAACAAAAAAGACAATAAATGTGAGTTTGAACTCCAGCCAGGGGAGAAACTCTGGCTGAAACATGATGCAAAGGACCCATCCCCAACAATGTGAGCGCTGATGACAACTCCCAAAAACACTATCAGTAAATAATAAATATGACAGCTAAAATGGTCCAAATAATATTATAAAAACAAAACTAAATAATAAGATGAGAAACTAATGTCACCACCAGAATCCTTGTGGTGGAAAACCCTGAATCACAAAAAAGTGGAAGGAAAAATGTAATTGAAGTAAATTCCAAGCAATTAACAAAACCCAGAGCACAAAGGCAAAAATACTCTTAAATACCAAAAAATGAATGACCCAAAGAAGGCAATCTTGGGCCACAGGGTTCAAAATCACAATCCTAAGAGCAGAATCCAAAGACAGAAAGAAATTAATTCAATAACCAGGAAAATCAAAGAAACATAATAACTATAATCCTCTCCAGTGTTAACTTGGTGCTCCACTGTGGGTTCCCTTTCTGGTCAACTTAGAAAGCCAGTAGAGGACCCAGCAGCAGTGATGTCAGGGTTTATCCACCTCTTGGAATTCCACCCACAAAATACATGGAATGACAACGCATTTAAGGATACAGTACATCATTAACCCATGATGTCCTAATTTCCTATTTAGAAGGCAGCGTCCTAAAAACTTACTTGTCCTCTATTTGCTAAATTATAATAACTAATATAGGTTGTTTTTTTTTTTAATTGTTTTATAATGGATTAACAAATTGTAAACAAAATCAACAGAAATGAAATTAACATGTGAAAAATAATAGTTCAAACATAACAAAAGCAAAAAAAAAAAAAAAGAAAAGAGACATGAGCTACAAAATAAACCCTGGCTGTGTCAGAACAATATAAGATGGGTGGACAGTAACAAACAGGAGGGGCCACGGCAGGGCCGAATCCTGGTTGTTTTATTTAGTAATCTGTTGAGTTATGATACTACATACTGCATTGTGGCGGCATACTTAATGTTTCTGCACCAGTGAGACTAATAATATTTTAAATATACTATAAGTCATGGTGATGAGTGTTTTTGTGTCACAAATACAACCAAAAATACAACAGTATGAGCTCTTTAAAAGTAGAATTGTATTGCTAATCACTATTCAAGGCCATATTAAAATCCCCACAGGCCGCTGGTTGACTTACAGTAGCTCCGTAAAAAGAGACTTGATCATACTCTTAACAATGCAGTGCATGGACACAGGATAATTTAATGCAACGCGGTATTTCTCACTTTTGATTTCAACACGAGACTTGATCGCTCAATGGGGTTGCCTTAATCAATTTGAATCACGGGTACTTGCACCTTGCTGTCACGAATCCCTGGGCGAGCACCCAGAATGCGCTGATGGTAGATGCACCCTGATTTCAAAAAAGAAAAAAAATTCCACTATCAGTTTATTTATGATACTAGGCAGCTTCGCCCCCTGCCAGGTTCGCTCGCTAACCCCCGCTCCCCCCCGGCCTATGCTACGCACCAGCTACTTCGCGTGTCTGTTGCTTGCGTATGTTGATTTCACTTTCACCAAACAACAAATGTTTTAATTCTCGTGGATAGGCCTCCTCATTGGGAAGAAACGCTACTTTTTCCTGATGGCAACACGAATTAGACGATCCACAAGTCTCTGACTTAAAGTTGAAATCCGAGCAATATATTCGATCTCTTTTCACTGTTCCATTATTTCACAGAGTAATAATTTCCGTTTGTTTGCCCCAATGCGATCTTTACTGTAATTATTTTGAGACTTTTAAATTTTAGTACTTCCATTATCTTTAACCTGCTCTGCATGTGTATCGCGACAACGTTTTTGAATTCTTTTACGACATTCTACTTTGTCATCTACTCTTTGTCTTTTATTTCCTGCCCCAGGCGTGATTAAATCTCATGGCACAAAGTCTCTTCTTGCGGGACATGAAATTATCTCTCTGAAAAAGTCACGTCTCACCCCATGCTAAAAAGTTTCGTCTCGTCCCAGGATTTTTTTTATTATAATAGAGAGAAATGTTCTGTGTTGCAGTCTCCTGATATCTAAATTATTGATCTCAGTTCCAGATCTGTATATTGTTTTCTTTTCTCTAACACCCTCACGCATTACGTCAATTTTTTATTTTTCGTATTATACATTACGTATATATCTTCATTGTGCTATTTTGCTTCTCTTTCCTTTGAGCTACAAAACAAGATCATTCATAAACATTCTTCCTTTTGTAAACAAGTTCCAAGGACAAATACTAGAACATTTTGACATTCATCTAAGCAATTCACAGTCAAGAAGAACAAAATAAATAATTTTGCATTAGACAAAGCACCCAACAGCAACATTTTAAGATCATATAAAATGAATCTTTTTTTTTTTTTTTGACAATAAGACATTTTTTTTCTTCTTCTGTTTCATATGCAGAGCAAGCCAATTACATGTAGCATGAAGTTAAAACTTATTGATTGATCAAATGACATCCTCAGGGTTAATGGCTAAGCCGGGATTTCAGCAGGAAAATGCTTTGACTTAAACTGTATGTTGCATCTTTAATGGTTTATTATTATGGCAGAAGCGATTAGAGGTTACATTACGTTATTTTATGTCCTTTCATATAGCATCAACAATTTTTTTAATTCTGTCTCATTTTTTTATTCTTTGGTGTCAGTGTTATGGAGATCTCCTATCTGCTTTTTTGCTTTAACTCTGACTGCCTCCTGTAAATGTCATCCTCACAGTCTAATATGATGTTGGCAGAACAAAAGTGTGTCTGCAGCATAAGAGCTGTCAGACCCTTTATTATCAAAAGCTCTGAGATGAAAAAAAGCAAAACAGTCCTGTAGCCATGAATGTTGTTTTTGCACCTTCAAAATATAATCAGACCTACATAATTATATGAACAGTGCATTCTTCTTCCAAAAGCATAATATTATCAGAAAACAGTAAGGTAGCCATTACAGTTGGAATTATTCTAGTCCAAACAGGATTATTTACAGTTTTATTAAATGCATAGCAAAAATTGCATGCCTTTTATCTATCAAAAATAGTCAACTTCCCTTTGCAAAGTTGTTTATCCACCCATCCATTTTCTTTGTCTACAGGGCTTATCCTGGGCCAGACGTACATGTGATGCCAGACCACTGCAGAGCACAATGATGCCCATATCTGTACTAAAACCGAGCAAATTTATAGTTGCTGATTAATGCACAAAAGGACCACAAAGGCCAAATCTGGATTTCTTTCTATTCTGAGCTTCAAAGCAAATTTGTTTATCTACTCATGGGGCTGGAGAGCAGCGAACTGTTGGCCGATGTTTAGTTCAAGCAAATAAGAGTATCACTGTACTTTGTACAATAAAACCATAAACCCATGAACCTATAATATAAATTGAACCTGTTTGTGATGAGGAATGAAACCTCAATACCCAGGCAGGCTTGACAAGAGCATACGAATTCTGCATATATAATGACCGGTGTGGCACTCAACCCCAAGGAGGTAATATTAATGGAGCATCACTAATCTCAGCACCAATGTGATTTTCTGTCTTGATATTTTTTAGCAACAAAACCTTTAGTGCATTATTATGTAACAATTTTCACATTTTTAAATGGTTAAGATTGCTAAAGTACTCAACATGTGCAAATCTTTTGATCAGTTTAAAAAGGAAGCCACACACTCTTGGTCAGAAGTTTACATACATTCATCATGGACACCCTGCCAAACAGCTCTTGCCATTGTGGCCAAGCAACTCAATCTTTGTCTTGTCTGACCATAAATCTTTCCTCCAGAAGGCTTTTTGCCTGTCCACATGGGCAGCTGTGAATTTTAGTCAAGCTTGAAGGTGTCAGTTATGGAGCAGGGGCTTCTTTCTTAGATGGCACCCTTCAGGTCCATGGTGTTGTAAAACCCAATTGACTGTAGACAGTGACACTGGTGTTCTAGCAGTTTCCAGTTAACGGCAGGCTTGGGCCTTGGTGGTCCCTGTACATCCTAATCAATTTCCTCTCAGTTGAGGATGACAGTTTGGGTCTTCTTCCAGACCTTGACAAATTGGAGACGCTTCTGATTAACTTGTACTTATATACAATTGTTTGAACTGATGATCTTGAAATCTATAGTTGTTTAGAAATGGCTCCAAGAGACCTTTCTGACTTGTGTAAATCTGCGTTCTCTTTCTTATATGTCCATTGAACTCATTAGACTTCCCCATTGTTTGGAGTGTTGGTTAATCCAAGCACTGCTGTCAAACAAACCCTTTTTATGCTGGCACAGAGAAGCTACCAGCTATAGTCAATCATGATCACTAATGAGAACTTAATAGGCCTTGGTCCTGTCAAGTTACAAGACATTGTAGAACCTTCCATACCACTTATTTAAAAATTGAAGTGGATGGATGTATATTGTGGTGGATGACTAAGGATCTTGCCCAGCTGGGATGCCTGGAAGGACCGGGAGAGGGACAATACCTACCCCGGGCCACAAGAGGGCAGCTGCCCTGGTCTGCATTGGGGCCACAGAACCAGAGCTTAGAAGCTCAACCCTGTTGTGGCTCATGGCCACTGCCAGGGGACACCCAGATGATTACAGAGCCTTGGACTGCAGCAGAAGTGCTGCCAGAAGAGAATCCAGGCATACCAGGAGTGCTTCCGCCACAATAGAAAGTGATGATAGGGGCCGTCTCACTCCATTAGATGAGCTGGAAACGGGAGGAAGAGGACAGACAGAGCTTGGGAATAGAGGAGTAGAGGCAGCAGAAGAATCAGGAGAAGAGAAAAAAGAAGGGACTGAGCAAATTGTAGCTCTTAGATCATTGGTGTGGTGTTGTGAATTAGAAGAAGAATATTAAACGTGTGTGTTTTTTTTGGATATCTGGTGTCTGTCTGTCTGTCTGTGTTTGGGGGCTGAACTTTCACAATATATTTGAGCCTATATGTATAATTTTGACCCTGTTTGGACTTTAGAAAATCCCAAAAAAATGCAAACTTATGCATTGTGAATTAGGATGCTGTATAGCACCCAACCTGTCACAGACTCACACAGAGGTGCGTTTAAAATCCAACAAAGACTTTATTTTTCTTCAGCTGGAGGGCATGTCTTCCACGTGAACCCTCCAGCCACAACACAGTCCCAAAAGCACTAAAGCAAACACTCCTGTTTGCCACCACCACTCCTCCCTGGCAACCTCGTCCTCTTCCTCCCAATTCTGGCTCCAGAGTGGTGGTTGCTGGCCCTTTTTATAGCCCTCCCGGAAGTGCTCCAGGTGCTTGATCACCTGTTTCTGATTGCACTTCCAGGCGGGGCTGTATAGTTGTCCAGGCCAGCTCAGGGACCCATGCAGCACCCCCTGGCAGCCACCCCAGATCCCAGCAGGGCTGTGGAGAACTCCATCTCCCATGGAGCCCTGAGGGAAACTGAGGCACCATCGTCAGCCAAGGAGGCTGCCATAAAGCATTCCGGGGTTGGTACTGAGACGCCCATGGTTGCTCCCCCGGGACATATATAGAAGGGATGTCCCGGCCTCCCACCACAGCATCAAATTCTTGTTTTGTAAAGTCGTTAACAATGCATGTTGTACAATTGTTCCACTCCAGAAAAAGAATAGTTCAAAGAAGTCATTGAAAGCCCACAATTACCAAACGCATTCATGTCCATGATGAGTGTATGCAAACCTCTTACCACAACTGTATTTACAGCATATAATTTAACATTTATAAGTATAAATAATGATTTAATCTTAGTTTAAACAAATAATAGGAAAGAAATATTCCAAATAGCAGAAAGTCTTGGACAATAAAAACAATTTCCTTTAAGCCCTTGGCTGTTGCTTAAAGAATTTGTCTATCGAACTTAAAATAGCTGATCACCAATCAATACCTTCTTTGGATTTTCAAACAATTAAATACAAGTGTTGAAGTGGTAATGTGTGAAATGCTGAAATAAGTTCAGTTTATGCATGGTGCTACAATGCAGACTCCCATCAGGAGTAAAGTGTACACAAACAGAAAATACTAGCAATGAATAAAACCACCCTTTAAAATTTCCATTGGACTTTCCAAGTAAAAGAAGCAGATTCAGACAACAGGGATCTTTTTTTCTCTAAAACATGAGCACCTTCATTTCATAATCATAAAAACACCAAGCCTCAGATTTAAGTTTAGTTGGGTCAGGTGGCATAAGGTACCCATCATTTGTGGCTGCAAGTTGTGCCACTGCTGGCAAATTATTGCTTCCCAATAAGAATGTTTGTGTTCTCTGGAAAAAAAGGGTAATTAGGCCTTGATCACACTTTTGAAATCTAATATTATTGGAAAATGTAATAAAAAATCCACAGATGCAGGAAAACAAAACGCATTTCCTCTTTGCCTGGTCCAGTTAATGACAACCAGAGAGCAATTTGGAAGTCTTAGCCTTGAGACTTACTGCAATACCAGCCAGATATCTCCTTTAGAATTTTAAGATTGGTTTGCTTGAGGGAAAAATTCAGAATGAAGAAATTACAGTAGACAATGAAAGATGTGTCTTGTTGAAGCTGCTTTTTCATTTAACAGATATTATTTTCTTTGTCTTTACTTGTTACAGCCTAGTCAGTTGTACACATACCGTGCATACAATCTCAAACCCACTTAGTCCATGTCACAGTCATGGGAGCCATACTGTATCCCAGGAGCACTAAACAAAAGGCAGGAAACAGCCATCTCCATTGAGGTCACTTTCTAGTCACCAATAAACTAATGTGAGAGGAAAACCAATGCAGAAACAAAGACAGCATGCTAGACTACATTCAGATGCAAGGTCTCTACTCAGGATACTGGATCGATGAGGCAGCAGTGCCAACAACTATGCTATAATGCATGCCACATAGTCATATGCCACCAATTTACATTTGTGAGCAGCAACTAAATTGGGGCTGTCCGCTATTAACCAAGCTTTCCAACTGTTCCATGTGTAACCCATGAAAACTGTGACATTTTTTGGGAATTGGTGGCTAAATATAAGCACATTTCTGAATGAATGTGTGCAGTTTGTTGCCTGAGGAAAAATAATTACATTACTTTCCAGATGTCAAGACTGTATATATCTGTCCATGAAAATGATCAATGTAATACATTTTTTATTCTGAGTGGCAGAAATGATATATTAGAAATGCTATGTAAATTCAAATTCTATTACAGTCAAGGGCCAATGAACTCAGTGGTGATGTTTGTTGTCACTAGTTGGTGCTTGATCAATCTCATGAAAGTGTTATATTTTTCTAATTCTAGAATGTGCCCTTTTTGTATTTTTGCTTTCTGCATATCCAGTATTCATAACTGACACTGATTCAAAATTACATTATGATGTGAGACAAAAAAGAATGTTACAAATCTATTTCTAAACAAGCATTAAGTCAAAAGTAAAAAGAGCAGTAAAAAGAGCATAGATTATTGGTAGAAACTGACTGTAGGAGAACAACCCAACTACACTCTTTGAGTCAGTAGGAAACAGCTGAGTGGAGGCAGAACTTCAATGGCACGTAAAGAAAGGATGAAATATTAGAGTAGATGGACAATTCTGCATCCTGTATTCTCTCCTACTATTAACTCTGTCCTTTTTTACAGAATGATCTTTCCATAAGAGTTTTTGTTTCTAAAACTCATCCATGAGGCATTCTTTCCAACCACCTTACATTTCATGTCTCCTGTAACCTACAGCCCCATCAGTAATTGGCCCTTTCTGTTACAGCAGGAACCATTGAATCACATAGAGTTACATATATAACAGTATGGCTACATTTGATTTCTCTTGATGGTTAATACCACAAACAATTCCACCCACATGTCTAGTAATATTAATTAAATTATGGGAAATATGGAAGAGATGTCTGGCAGAATGTTTCACGAAAGAGGAGTGAAAGGTGTCTTGTAGTTAATTGATTCAGACCTCTACATCATAGAACACCTCACAGAATCTATTGTTTGAATTATGCTGCAAGATCTGAAAGACAAATCTATGAGAAACAGCAGTTAAAGTTTGTCCTCATATCCCATAATCACTGAATCGCCAAGTAATATTTTAATCTTACCACCCATCTATTCAAATTGAAACCATTGCCATCTTCTTCATCAGCTCTGGTTCTGTCCTCCCTTGCCTCATCACTCACTCTTACCACTATACTCCCTCTGTCTTTTCTTATCAAGGAACAAAACTAATGAAGGTTGGCCTGCTACCGTACTTTATTTTATCCATCAGTTCATGTTTTCATTAAATGTGCTTTAATAAGTTCCAAAGTATTGGACTTCACCTTTTCACCCATTCTACTCTGATTTTATTATTTATTTGGCATTACTGATAAGACTCAAATTGTCCTGTAGAATACTTGTAATGATTGACCAAAGAGTTGATGATAAGATTGACCAATGAATTGATACATTAGCAGTCATTTTTGAACATTGAACTAGACAGTAGAGATGAAGCAAAAAACAGACTAAACTGATGACTTACTGGTCAGTTCACATCCCCAGCCTCACCTGTGATCACACACGCTAGGCGCTGACTGAACAAATCAGATCAAGAAAACAAGTAGTCGAACAAAGTTCCCATGTGTCATGATCAGGCTTTTAAAAAAATTAGTGAGGCTTCGTTTAAGTGTTTTTAGTAGGCAAGGAATCTTATGGTTGCGCTTGATTTTGTACTTGAAATGTTTTTTTAACATAGTTGAAAATAAGTAACATTCTCCTATGACACCATCTTGTTTTTCTTATGGATGTTACCATTTTGACAGATATTTAACAGTTGCTATGCCATCACCGAGTAAAGTCAACTGAAATTGTGTAGTCACAAGTGACATCATCACGTGTAACGGCCCAACTATGCACTCCCTTGTTGTCCAAGATACTGAATTCTTCTAAAAGGCTGCTGCTTTTATTCCTTGTCATTTTGGAATTCCTGGTTACAAATATTTCTGTTTCACTAAAAAGCCAAATTTGCCCCTGGAGACAAACATAGATAGCTTTCCGTGACACACTTCTGCTGAATAATTTGTTGGCTTAAAGCCCTCAGTGTTAGTGTATCAGAGAGGGGTTGTGTAGCATTGTTCATAGCGACACTCAGTTTCGTTTCAATTCTCTCCTGTGCTACTACCTCCAGCGGGTCCAGAGTGTGTCCCATAACTGACCATGCCCTTTCAATTAGTTTTCTAATTTTGTGGGCCTCTCTTGAAGTGATGTTACCAACCCAGCACACTACAGTGTAGAAAATTGCACTGGCCATCACAGAGTTATAGAAAATGTGAAGGATGTCACTTCCCACATTTCTTATATAGATCTTTTGTGTTCTGAGAGCAGTTCAATCTGTCATTGATGTGGACCCCCATGCTCTTTTAGCAGTGCACCACTTCTACATCCCCTCCCTGAACAGTGACAGGAATTGCAGACAATTCTTTCTGCACCAATAAACAAAGTTCTCCACCTGACTAGGACCTACAGGCCCCTTAAGCAGCAAGACTGGCCCAAAACTTCTCCCACACCACCAAGCATGATGCTTGGTGAATTTTACAGGGGGTCAAGCTCACAGAAAAAGATTATTTTTTTATATTGACAGATATCTAGCACAAATATCTGTACACATCTCAAAACACGCAAACAACAAAACATCTGATTAGAGAAGAATAACATTTACATTTGCTTGAGAAATGCTTAGTGTACTAACTGTATATAAGTATAAAACACCCACACAATCAAACCCAGTACAAAGCAAGTACAAGAGAGTTGTTATTCCATTAATGATACAAACACTAGAATTTTCTAGTGTCAAATTCTTTAATTTCTTTCAACAGTTGTCCTGCTGTCCCGATGTTGCTGGTGGTGAGAGCAATGCCATACTCCCATTGTGAATAGTAAAGAGTACTTGCTAAGCAGAGAGAGATCCAGGCAGATAAACCTAGTGTGGGAAGACATAGGTTGCTGGAGTTTGGGTGGTAAATCCTGTCAGGTGCCATGGCCTGGAACAGAAACCTACGCAACAAACAAAGAGAGAGAGAGAGAGAGAGAGAAGCATTCTTTGAGAAACAGCTAATATGTCTCCAGGATGCTACAGGCCAAGCATCTCAGCCAATATAAAGGTGTCTGAAAAATCAAAAAAGCCAGATCATGGAGTACTAGCAAGAGACCCAGCTTGTTAAAGACTACAAAATCCACAGAATTAGGGATATTAGTGACCATTAGAGGAAGATCTAGCCAGTTATTCCTGTAGCCATAGCAAGCCTTCTAGGATTCTGGAATGTACTCCTGGAGAAGATTTCAAAGCCACCACCAAACAGAGATTTCATTGAGATGAGAGTTTGGAGCAGTATGAGGTGAATGGCCTGGGGACAGGGACAGGCCAAAGGTTAAAGAGACCGTAAGTGGGAAGGAGGAGTGTTTTGCAATGGTACTTAGGGGACTTGTTCCTTTCATATTCCTTTTTTACTTTCAGTTCTCCCTTTATGTCATCATACCATGGGTGTTTAAGAATTTTTAATTAATTTATCAATATTTTAACGGTCTCTATGGCTGTGTGTGTGAGATGATGGTAAGTAACACAAGGGCAGTTTAGGAAACCGTTCCGTCTCCCTTCCTGTTTACCCTCCACACAATGGACTTTTAGGTTAATACCAGTTTTTCCCATCTACAGACAACTCCACCATTATAGGTTGTATCAATAAGGAGTGAAAGGAGACTCGTTGGTACAGTATCTTGTTGTCCAGGGAGAACCACCTGCAGATTGTCATCAACAAGACAGAAGCATTGGTGGTGAACTTGTTAAAGAAATCATAAGACCAGTCACCATCTAGTTGAGGTGGTGCAGAGCTACAACTTCTTGGGGGCTTACATAAACAATAAACTGGACTGGTCTGACGCCACAATGGTGCTGTATAAGTAGGTCCAGAGCAGACTAGACTTTCTCAGGAGACTGACATCTTTTGATGTGTGCAGCAAGCCGCTGGGAAATGTTCTCCCAGGCCATTGTAGTTATTGTGTTGTGGTCTCCTGGAGAAGTAACTTGAGTTCAGGCAATGCAAAACACCCAAACAAACTTATCAGTTAAGCCAGCTCCGTCACAGGGCTGACTCTGGACTCTGTGGAAAAGATGATGGTGGAAAAATTGGATGCTATCATGAACAATTGTGTCCATCACTTTGTGGTGGCACTTTCTTGGAGGACTTTTAGCCACAGGTTCATTCCTTAATGGTGTATTAAGCAGGCCTCCGGGGATCTTTTTATATTGCTGCCATTAGGTAGTTCAATGCTTCCTCCTGATGGCTTTTTCTTCACTTCAGCCAGAAGTTGTAGGAAAAGAGTACAAACTTCAGCTTACTATAGTTCTATCATGATGTTAATTATATGTTTTTGTTCTATTGCCTTACATTGTACAAGGGACGTTCAAAAAATTTCCTCACTTTTATATTTTCGTTTGAAACTCTGAAGACAGGGGTTAGTTAATTAGGCAATAAAAATTGGTATGACGCTGGGAAAATTGCATCGCAATTGAAGTTGACTATGTAGAAAAATGATGCAGTTTGTTTTTGAAATTCATAATAAATAGAGTTTTAAAGTGTGGAAACTTTTTGAACGTTCCCTGTACTTTGAGTCAATAGCTGTGTATTCTGTTTTTTTTTTGTTTTGCATTTGAATATCCCTTTGGGTATTAATAAAGTGTATCTAATCTAATCTCTATTTGATAATATTCTGGGTATTACACACCAACTGGTGGGAGTTTGCTTCTTTCACACCATGTTGGAACTCAACACAATTCTGAAAAACACTTTGTCCTCTTGTGTACTGCATTACAAAACCTTGAACTTAAAGGCAAGCTGCTACAAAATAGCCTTGTAGATACACTTGCAAAATGTCTCTTATATGTAAGGACTGTGAAAGCTGGTCTAGTCAAGTGAGTGTCCTGAAAGCCTAAAGCAGTGGCCGTAATAAGCTTTAAGGTCAAATCCAATGTCTCCTTCTCAGGTACACGATGGGGTTCTCCTTGAAGCTACAATTTCTTGATGCTTAGCAGCTATGCTGGGGCTGGTCAAAGTGGGTTTTGATTTTCCTTAACTGTTTGTGTTACTGATGGTACAGAGTTCCATGTTAACACGCATTACATAATTTTGTTAGTGATGTACTTCACATGCACACACTCACCCACATACCCATCTGTATACAGTACATATTTTTGTTTAAGAGGTTGTTGGAGGCCTCTGTGCATAATGCATGAAGGGAAACAGCCATTTTAGTACAGCCTTAACATGACTGCTTGGCACTGCCTCTCTGGTGTCGATCTGATTGCAACAAGAAGCAAGCTGCTGCAGGGTTATTAGTGCTTTGCTGCTATTTTGTCTGGCATTGGTTTCTCATTATCAAGAAAAAAAAACAGTTAACTCTTCCTTATGAAACTATTCCTTGGAGTGATCACACCAGAGAAGGGGTTAAACTTTTTGCATGTAATTTGTTTTTCTCTTAGGTTGCTGTTTCCATATGCTGCTGCAATGGGCCACCTGGTGCCTTGGTTATTGCACACATTATACCGGCCTCTCCGTAGATGACAGGTCATATATTTGTCTAATCCACACACTTCAGTTTGCATAATAGCCACTGTCAATGTGTTATTGGGACTGGCAGAAACAAGGCACTCAGCCTAATCCTCCTCGGGCCTCTCCTGCTCCGTTATAAAGCCGATATTTGTAATGGGTCGATGGAATGTGCCATTGCAGATAAGGGCTAACTCATAGGTTTATCGCTGTGCTGCTGCTGTGATTTATGCAGCTTTTCACATTTCATGACAGAATGCTGGTACATTGCAGGGGAAATACTGGCTACAAATAGAGTTATAAATTGTCAGAGGCGACACGCACAGTCATCGCACAGGGACACCACGGTGATCTATTGCCCATCTGACTCGTCTTTGCTGTGCACTCTTCACCAGCCGTTTTGTTTTTAACTCGTCACATTTGATTCCCTCTCACATCTCAATATATTGCCCCACTTTTTAATCCTTTGCCCCAGCCATCTTTTCTCTTACATGGCCTTGCCAGCTAAAATGACATGCTTAGGATAAGATATGGTTTCTGGGAAAAGAACTGCCTACCGGTGAATAGCCACCTAAGTAATTAAGCAAGCCTGCAAGCAAATAAAGCCTGGGAGAAGATAAAGGGCAGCTATTAAAGGTGCAAATAAGGGAAAGTACAGAGGGCACATCCAGTGCTGTTCACTGCTGCCTCGAGCTTGTCTGCTTCCTTATCACATCATCTAAAAGCATGATTATTCAGGTCATGAAAGCCTCCTGGGTGGTAGGAAAGTGAAATTTCTCTAGAACTAAATGTTTTTCTTATTTTATAGATATGACAGAACCCAATCCAGAACACACCAAGTGCAGGCTTTTTGTGAGTGTACTTTGAGAGGAGTCAGCATCTGTGTCCATTATGCATATTGTTTAAGGGGGTTTTCTTCTAGTATTCCAACTACCTTACACATCCTAAAAGACACTCCTTTATTCAAGTATAAATTTGCCCAATCTGAGCGTGTTCCTTGTGATGGGCCTGCCTGCCTTGCATTTCATGTAACCAAAATAGGTTTCCACTCTCCATTACACTGTAACAGTAAAAAAACTAGTAAAATTGATGAATATTTAAAGACTACACAGCTTGTGCTCAGCAGTACAGATTTGGAAGATTAGATCTCATTTTGTAAAATAGATGTAAAATTATGTTGATGCTCTACAATAAAAATAACACTCGGCAAACCAGTTAGCGCAGCAGGATTAGCCATGTTTGTATCCTTTCCATGACCAAACTGGAAGCGAGAGACTGGGGTTCAGTCCCAGCATGTCCCAAGAAAAAAATAATTCTTATTTAGTAGACCAAATATCCATTACAATTCCTAAATCTGCTTAGGCTATGAGGCAGCATCAGTTGCAAGACAAGAACCTCACCTACATTCACTCATAATGCGAATTTACTTGATTTTCCAAATAGTCTTACCAGCAAATCTTTGGGATGTGAGAAGCAATTCAGACTATGCATGATAATTCTGGGTTCCATACTTCTGCTCTTACTGTTGAAACACTCCAACCTATAAGTCTTGTTACAAACTCCACAAAGAGCCATCACAAGGTTTGGGGCAGCCACCCGTATATATTATTTTCCTGGCTGCAAATTGCAAATAAATGACAGCATTGATGTGCACAAACTGGAGTCCAAAACAGAACTGAGGGAACAGGGAAAAGGTGGAGGCTTTTAAAGGTCAGGGAAGGAAGTGACGTCAAAGGCGCCAGGATTGGAAAAGTCTTCAGCCTTAGGCTCGAGCCCGGATGTGACATCACGGGGGCCGGAGCCGGCAAGGCCTTCTTCTATAGGCCCAGACGTGGAAGTGATGTCAAGAGGGCCAGGTGGAACTTCCCGTGAATGGTCTGCAGTAAAGTGAGAAAAAGAGTCAGTGCACTATCCCGGTCAGATTCGTAATTGCCCTCACTCAAGCCCTTTAGCTGCCTCCCATGCGCACATGTGTGACAGTCTATAATTTGCAAAAAAGTAAAAGAGGAACCATAAAACTGTTATTATACACAGGGAGTTGAGCACCAAAAGAACCAAGAGATGATTGAGAAATTGGAAATTGGGGTCAACAGACAAGCTAGATTCAGAGCACTAAGAGAGCCAAGGCAAAAACGAGTAACCAGAATCAAACAGGCAAAACAAAAGTTGATAGTCAGAAACAGAACATCAAAACCAGAACACAGAATACTAATTTTAGTGTTCTGCTTGCTCAGGACCACAGCAGTTTTGAGAGTTACAGACTGGAATCAGGACATGACACAGACAGATGAGAATTCAAGTAAGTAATATTAATGGGAAGAGTAAATTTGACCACATATTATTCAACACGTGTACTCAGAATTAAGGTCTAGTAACAGAGTAGTAATCTGTAAGCAAAAAAAAAGGAACATGTAAGCAGGGTCAAAAAAATAAACCACAAGACGTAATTCATAATCAAATGGCAGAAAAAGCCACTGTTACCAGTAATTCAGAAACTAACAATAAGAAGACTTGTACAATGAGAAAGTGTTAGACATTGTTTGTACTATTGTGGTAATGAAGCTGTGCATTGCACACTCTTGATCAAGCCGAGCAATAGCATGCAACCATCAATTAAACTACCATAGAATAGCATTGCCGATAAGGAAAAAAATAGCACCTTGGGGGAATGACAATCATATTTAAAACTGTTAAAAACATGGCAACAAAAAATAAAGGTAACCATTAGATTCCTTGTTTTTTAAAACCCCAGAAACTATACATAAATCATTTTTAAAGGGCAACAAACAGTTGAAAGAGAATAAATAAATAAAACTCATAAGCCTGATCCTAACAACTGGAGCATGCTTAGAAAGAAAGCTATCGCTACAAAGATCAAAAGGTATTTGTGTACACAGAGGGATAATATGTAGGGCAACAACCACCATATTATATCATCATTTCTGTTACATCATCTGGGCAGTAATCTTGGTCATGTGATCTTCAAAGCAGTGTTGTATAAATAAAAAACTAAGGCATTAATGCAAGTTAACCTTAAAGTTATAAAGCAAAAAAAGGAAAATAATATTTTAAAAATGGAATCCTTTCGAGTACCAGCACCAAAATAGTCAAAACTACACTATATAAACCAGCATTAATACAACAAAAACTGTTCATCATTGCAAAACTATAAACTTTAGAAGAAAATTTATTAAGAAGAAATAAAATGGGCAAAACAAAAGGTTGCATCAAAAGATGAAACTCTGAAAGAACCACAACCAAATTCAGAAAGCACAGAACAAAACCTTGAACAAGCAGAATGTCCATAACCCATACATTCAATATAAGTACTTACAGAAATCTAAAAAGACAAAAACGGAACCTAAGAAAAGTGAACCAAACAACAATAGCAAGAGCTAGTGCTCAGCACAGGCCCAGCCTCATTAGGCTCAACATACAAAAGACAAGAACAATAAATAATTGTATAAGAAGATAAAAAAAAATAATTATCATTTCTGTCGCTCTTTAAATAAATGCATACATAAATAGGTAGATAAGTAAGTAAATAAATATACACACACACTATGGTCTGAACACACGCCAGAATGACTAAAAATAAAGAAGACTTCTGACTTATGTAATATTGCTGTTAGAATAAAGGAACCCCAGTTGTGTTTCTTGACTTACTTCTGCTGAATAATTAAATTGGGTGAAAGTCCTCCGTGTTAGAAAGAGGGGATGTGTAGCATTGTTCATAATGGTATCTCCAGGGAGTCAAGAGTACATCCCATAACTGAGCCTGCCTTTTTAATTAGCAGTAATTGAAGTGATGTTACCAGCAATGCTCACCGTAGTGTAGAAAATCACACTGGCCATCACAGAGTTGTAGAAGATGTGAAAGATGTCACTTCCCACATTAAAGGAACACATCCCCTAAGGAAAAAGAGCCTTCTGTGTGCTTTGTTATATAGGGAGTCCCTCTGTGTTGTGAGACCAGTCCAGCCTGTCAATGATGAAGACCCCCTAATGCTTGTACAAATGCACCACCTCTACATTCACAGCCGGAATGGCAACTGGAAACAAAGGCTCTTTAGTGCTGCTGAGGCCCGTAATCAGTTATTTTGCTTTGCTGATGTTAAGTTACAGACAATTCATTTTAGACCAAGAAACAAAGTTTTCCACCTGATTCTGATACTCTGTCTCATCCCCTTTATCAATACACCCCATTAGTGCAGAGTCATGTGAGAATTACTGCATGTGAAGTGACCTGATGTTTTATATATATATACAGTATATATATATAGTCTGCAGTGTACAAAGTAAAGGGAAAAGGAAACAGGGCTGTTCTTTGTGTTGCTCCAGTGTTTTGCTTACATAAATAATCAGAAACACAATCCTTGAGTCAGAGGATAATTGAGTAATTTTGGAGTCTAAAGCGAACACAGGTATGGGTACCTCTACAAACCTTATAATCCCCCTTTTTTGGTTCTTATTTATCCAAGAAAGATCAATTTGTAACTTGATGTACAATAACATCCAGATATCTGGAACTGCATTTGTAACAAAACACAAAACATATTTAGTTTAACAAATGCACCTACTGTAAAATCTCATTTTTATAAACAATACGACCTTTGTACAATAACACTGTACTTTTGTATTCACATAGAAGATCTGTCATTGGTTGTCATCATTTACCTTAGTTTTCCAGCAGGATCTCTGATAAAAGTCATTTATGGTCTTCTGTCGTCTATCTTGTCTCAAGTGGGTTGAAAGATTTTTCCAGTTATTGAACCTATCCCACTTAGCTGACTACTGTTTTCTTGGTTTCCAAACAGGTAGCAACAAAAGCACATTACACAGTCTGTTTTTTACTGTACACAAGCCAGGATCTGCTTATCTTTTCTCGGTTCTTCATTTGTATGTATAATTCTCAGTTTGTAAATCTGTGCCTCTCTTGATTTTTTGGAAAAATTCTGTCCTTGACCTGAACTGGTGGTCCCTTCTGCACTATTGAGAACTGCTCTTTGGAGCAGAGCACAGCATCATCTTCAAATTGGTTAGTGAGGTGACTGCTCCTAACTAGTTTTGGATCACTATCAGTATCACTATTTTTGTCAGTTCTGTTACCATTTCAAGTCAAAGTTGAAGGATCCTGTAAGGATGCCTTGAATGAGGCAGCAACATCGCTTGAGCCACCTGGGATGGCATTGCCAGCAGCAATGGGCAGCTCCTCTTTGCTAGCAATGCTAATGCTAGTGCTGGCACAAGCAGCGGCTTCCTCCTGCTCTTTAATAATGTTGGTGTCGTCTGCAATCACTGTGAAAAAGGTTTGTTACTTTTGGAAATGGTGATGGACAGGTTGACAGACGAGATTACCCAGGTGTCCCCGTGGACTATGATGTTTGCTGATGACATTGTGATCTGTAGCGATAGTAGCAAGCAGGTTGAGGAGACCCTGGAGAGGTGGAGATATGCTCTAGAGAGGAGAGGAATGAAGGTCAGTAGAAACAAGACAGAATACATGTGTGTAAATGAGAGGGAGGTCAGTGGAATGGTGAGGATGCAGGGAGTAGAGTTGGCGAAGGTGGATGAGTTTAAATACTTGGGATCAACAGTACAGAGTAATGGGGATTGTGGAAGAGAGGTGAAAAAGAGAGTGCAGGCAGGGTGGAATGGGTGGAGAAGAGTATCAGGAGTAATTTGTGACAGATGGGTATCAGCAAGAGTGAAAGGGAAGGTCTTATGTTGTATGGGTTGGAGATGGTGGCACAGACCAGAAAGCAGGAGACAGAGCTGGAGGTGGCAGAGTTAAAGATGCTAAGATTTACATTGGGTGTGACGAGGATGAACAGGATTAGAAATGAGTACATTAGAGGGTCAGCTCAAGTTGGACATTTGGGAGACAAAGTCAGAGAGGTGAGATTGCGTTGGTTTGGACATGTGCAGAGGAGAGATGCTGGGTATATTGGGAGAAGGATGCTAAGGATAGAGCTGCTAGGGAAGAGGAAAAGAGGAAGGCTTAAGTGAAGGTTTATGAATGTGGTGAGAGAGGACATGCAGGTGATGTGTGTAACAGAACAAGATGCAGAGGACAGAAAGATATGGAAGAAGATGATCCACTGTGGCGACCCCTAACGGGAGCAGCCGAAAGAAGAAGAAGAAGACTTTTGGCAGTTTTGGTAAAAAACTTCTTGCTTTCTTCCCACTTCCTCGTTTTTTCAGTTCCATTGCATTAGCTTTGCTTCATCTTTCAATTTTTACACAAATGAATTCTGCAAATGCACTTCAAGATCGTGAAATAGTCCAGTGTAGCGTGAACTGAGGGAGGGAGCATTAGAAACTTATTATTAGGCATTTTGATCCCATTTTAGTGTATGTATTTCTAGAAATATTTAATTAATAATTGAAAAGCAAATCAAAACAAAACAAAAAAAAAAACTTTCTTAACCATAAGTGTGAGGCATTTTATGGGGCCGTAGGGCCCAAGGCAATTGCCTACCTTTGCATAGTGGTAAGTCCGCATAGGCCTTGAGTCTAACAAACTGCGGTTTGCCAGACAGTCCATTATCCAGAACACCTTAGGCTAATCCATCTGCATATCTCTGAGTTAACTCTTTAACAGGGATGACTGAATGGTGTTGAAAGCACTGGATAAATAAAAAAAAACAATAAATAATTCTCACAGTGCTGCCAGCTTTGTCCAGATGAGAGTACTCCTTATGGAGTAGATAGATTATTGCATCTTCCACTCTTATCTTTGCCTGACAGGCAAACTACAGTGGGTCCAGGTGGTCTACCACAAGATGACTAATACAGTCTAGAATCAGCGTCCCAAAGGAGGATGTGAGTCATAAGTGCCACTGCTCTGTAGTCATTAGGTGAAGAGGTGCCTGCCGTCTTTGGAACAGGAACAATGCAGGAGGTTTTCCACAGTAATAGCACTTTTTGCAACCTTACTGACAGACTGAACAGGTGATCGAGGATACCATAAAACTGGTTAGCACAGGCCTCAGGAACTTGAGGACTAACTCCGTCCAGTCTTTAGTGTTTTCCTGTGTGTAGTTTTCTTAGTTGTCTCGTCATTTGGTCATAAGCAATGGACACTCCATGTAAAGTAATATAAAGTAATACAAAAATAGAAACATGTCCAACAACATAAGACAATATAACAAAGAGTTAAAGAAACTTAAGCTAGGTGATAGATCCCTGGCCAAACCGTGACAATACACTTCTGACGTTGCCTTTTGATTTAAATTGTAATTTCCCAGAAAGTTTTCCAAGATGCTTTAAGATACTGCTTCTCCTTTTCCCTAGAGGAATTTTATATTAAAGAGCTACAGCCCATGAGAAAAGTATAGATGCCCCCATAAGCAATGATTTAGTGTTTTAAGAAATGATTCCAAAAAGAGAGTGATGATTTTTCCATCCAGAGCAGTGCTTCATTTTGGATATAGTTACTATCAGCTAAACCCAGAAAGAAGCAGATGTGCATTATGGGGTCATACAGGTGCTGAATATCATTCTGTTGCACATTCAAATGATGAACACCTCCCTCGGCATTCATGGTGTGCTGTAGTGGCAGAACAAGTATTCCAGAGATCTTCATGATTGACCCATTTGTGGTTATTACCCTTATGTCAGCCCTATGTGCATGCGTCTAGTTGTAGTCGTCAATGTAATCATCTGCATACCTGCCAAAGGTGATGACCCATACTGGTTTTCATGCAATAGTTTTAGGGTGCCATTCCTTTTTTATCCATGAGTTTAAAAAATAATGCAATTGCAAATGTTGTATTAGTGCTAATATGCTGTTCAAATTTGGACTTATACAATACAATTTATGAACTTAACACTCATAATATAGTCATTTAGCAATGTACAAATTGTAATCAGTGCAACTCAGAGCAGTGAGTGCCGTGTGCCTATATGGGTAAACTCGCCTCAGATGTGAGGCAGCACTGTGCTGCTGACCCTGGATGACCCTCTTCCAGCACTTTCCACTCCAGGGACAACAAAGAGTGAGTTACAATCAGCGTTGGAGTGCTACTGTGAGAAGAGCTTGGGCCTTTGGGCTTCTGACTTTCAAGTTAGAGTGTATTTTTTTTAGATCTAATAAATCTGACCCCTAATAAATCAGCAACAAGGTTGTTGTATTCAGTATATGCGATTCAGCTCAATCAGGCTGCACTTCTTCTTCAATATAATAGGGCTTTAGAACTCAGATATCAAAACAATAACCTCAAACGTATCACATCTGTATAAGCATTGCAGGCTAAGTCTCTCAAAGCACTCATTCTAAGTGTCCTATGGCAAATAACCAAAAGTGAGGGGGGAAGATTTTACATGACAAGGAAGCCGTTCAGTAGGTAGGAAACCTCTAATAGAAGAGGAGAAGTAGGACTGTAACAAAACACTGTGGGAAAAAGATAAATAAATAAGAAAAGTAAATGAGTAGACACAGTAAATGACAAACATTTATTTTACAGTATATACTCAAATTATGAAAACACCAGTGTATAATTTGTCAAAAGCACTCTCATTACGCTAACTGTAAGGTTAAGGTCATAACTACTGAGTACTGACTAAGTACTGATTGAGTTCTGGCTAAATACTAAGTACTGACTAAATGTAACATACACATATATCTGTATATTTTTACATGTTTTTCCTTTGAGAGTCACTGTAGCATTTTAATCTACATTATGATGTGCATTTAATAGCTTTTATTTTTTATTTCTTTATTTAGCACTTGGTAAAAAATATTTTATTGCAAAACCTTTTTCACTTTAACAAAAATCTAAAGACATGCAGGGCTCAAGATGTGTTGACCGATTTGCTTCAGTAATCTTTTCATCGCTGGACCTTCACCATTTGGTTATTACAGTAGGATTTTCTTTTCATTGACTCCATTTTACACAAAGTGTTAATCAATCAATTAAATAATTATAAGCTTTGTCTTTGGAAATGGCAGTAATTAATAAGATAATTTGGTAGGGTTCCTACTTTCTCTACAGTATGTGGGTAGCACAGTCAATTTAAGAAAGACAATTTTACAGTTTACACAAGGAATATAGAATTATGATAACTGTTTACCTATAATCACTACTGGTCAAAGGTTTTAGAACTTCTCAGTTTTTCCACTTTAGAACTTGCAGTTTTTCCAAGCTGTTGTGATGTGAAGCGAACAAGCTTCTGACCCTCAGAAACTTGTCTTTCTGATTGGGTTGTGACTTTGGCTCTGCCAGATCTCTTCATGTCTGAGTTGTATATGTATATACAGGTCAAATCACATTATATGGAATGCCAAAGTAATGAATTTTTTCAGAATAACAAATAGTTTTTGATGGCCCAGAAAAACATCATGTTTAACAGATTTTATTTGAACAAAATGTAAACTTCAGTATACCAAACGTTTTTTTGACAAACATTGGCCACCAAAGATAATAATGTAATGCAAAGAGTACACATTGCTGCACCTACACTTTCGCTGAGTCTTGGGGACCCTGCAACCATCTTGTTAGATCAAAAGAAAATGACAATCTGTTGCAAAATTTCTGGTCTCAAGCAGTCTCAGCAAGACTCATCAAGAGTCTAGGCTTAACATCATACACATAGCCAAATTCTGAGTCAGTGCTCCACCAAGCATGCACGTGGTAGTCACGTCATGTGCAGATACTGTCCTGTTCAAGTTTCATAAAGCTTCTCAAAGTATTCTTTGAAGTGAACAAAAAAGTGAGAAATGGCATCAGTTTATGCTGAAAAAAGTCACATCTAGCATCTCATTTTCATTCTTTATTAATACCTATATTTCTGTATAAAAAAGTTACGTCTAATGTCTCAGTTTCCAAAAATATTTTTTTTGCAGTTTTACTATTTTTTTATACAGATATTGTCAAGGTTGGGTCACATAGTTGCACAAGAGAAAGGAAATTGAGTCCAGGGAATTTAGTTCAGGTTTCCAAAGAAAATACAGGTACTTTATTACTGTATAGAAAAGGCAGGTACAGTCTCAAGACTTCATTCAAAATAGGAGCTGTTAATTCAGCATTCAAGGATATGAGACAGAATCCACAACACAGAGGCAATCATCCTGGTTTAGTTTCCATCTTCAGATTAGTACACCAGCAGCTCGGAATCACCACTGTGGCAAACCAAGAAATGGTAAGAAAGAGCAGGCAAAGCCCAGTGGTAAATTTTCTAAACATTGTGCAACAAGCACATTACATGGTAAGCCTGATCCTGTAGGGGATCCAGTTACTTTGGCCTTGGTTTACTGTTTAACCAGATACAACAGAGCAGCTACGGAGCTGTCCTTGCGCTGTTGCCATTATAGATGGCGAATTTCTGGCTACCCCAGTCACATTAGTATACATATTTTCCCCATACTTGTTATAACAAAATTTCTGTTATAATAGTATGTAAACATAATATACAGTAACACAGAAGAGGGTGACTGTTCTTAGTTTGTCAGTTTGGAATTTCAGCATGACGCTACAGTCCACTTGTCCTTGCTCTAATGCAGCTCTTTGGGTAAGACAGGGTTAAACCATTATGGTGTAATTCAAAGCTTTTTATCTTTTTTTCAAATTAGTTAAAAGCTTGTAAAAGCCAGAGTCATGACTTGTTACAGTAACAATCAAACAGGTCTTTCTTTACCTGGCTATTTTACTGGCTAATTAGAGTTCTGATTTAACTGAGTTTAGAAGGTCAGTTTGGTGATACCAGGCCTTTAAAGATGGTGTCCAATGCTGAATGCAGTTGCTTACTGATGTTCTGAGTTCAAATAGAGAATTTTGCACTCCTTCTCTTTGCCATGTGGACCTTTGTCTGTAGTGTAGTGTGGCTTCCATCAGCTTGCTGTTTGGCCCTTTGCTGTATCCTCTGTAACTTCACAGTGGAAAGTGTTTCTCTTTTTGGCACTGGATTTCAGGTGCTGAACTTCCCTCCTTGAAGTAAGACTACTTCTTAGTATTTTTAGACTGGGCTCATTCACTGGCTCAGAAATTTACTTGGAAGTGTAGACCAAAGAGCTAGTTTGGGGTGTCCAACTCCAAGGCTCTATGGAGAGTAGCTTCCAGGCTCAAAGAAAGTTTGTGTGCTTTTTGCTTTCTATAGAACTGGTGTCTTCATGCTTCAAAAAAGACAGAAGAGATACATGCATCTGCCTTTAAAGAAAGGAGTAGCCTCTGATGATTATATCAATGGCTCTTCCAGTGGCAGATCCAGTATCTCCTTATAGGTGGCTTATTTTGTTCATCAGAATCATCCAGAGTTCACCTTGAGATTTCAAGCCTAAACCAAATGTCTTTCTGGATATCCGAAGGAGTCCCTGCAGACATGTGAGCTCATCTATGATTTATACCTTTGTTATCAGATGACGTTCAGTGTTGACCGCATTGTTGGTTGAACTACAGTGTAGCCATTTAGTTCTGCAATATGTGGGTGCTGCAGCTGGCTTCCCCTGCTTAGCCTGATCACTAAATAGGCTTTGTATGCCACTAAAGTATAGCAAAATGGGGCAATGCCAATTATGTCCTACAGTACATTTACACCATTAGCACAAGTCCTTAAGAAATGCATTGTTTGTTCTTGGTAAGACATACGATGGGCCGTGCATTGCTATGGGGCTACCTATGATATATTTACTGCTATACAGAGTAATACTTTGGTGTTAATATGACTTAAAAGGCCAACAACAACTTTGTGGTCTACTTAGAATGCATCTATTATCCACTTACAGCTTTTCTCTAAGAACATAACAAAGGCTTTGTGATGCATTGCAATAGGTGGCTAATAGAGACACTATAGCAAGGCCTTAAAGCGCTTATTCTAAAGTATTACTGAATAAGACTTTTGGGATTCAAGCAGTTCTGGTCAGTACAATTAAGCAGTTAGCCTTTCCCTTTCAGTGCGTAGGAAATACAAGATAATTAAGTGGAAAGACTGTCAAATCCGGTGAGTATGTAGTTTAAGACAATTAAATCGCAGACCTTGGAGATTTAATGGTTTGCACTTCAGGGTAATCAAGCTAACAGCCCATTCCAGATCCAACGACTTTGGAGTTTAACACAATTAAGTTGTAGGCGTGTGTGATTCGAGAGGTGGGTCACAGCAATGACACTGATGGCCTTTCAGATCCAGTGGGATCAGGGCTTAAGACATTTAAACTGCAGAGCCTTTGGAATCAACATGTTTCAAGTTTAAAACAATTAATCTGTAGACCTCTGTGATTTGATGGCTTTAGGTACCAAATAGCTGAAATGTACACCTTGTCAGGTCCGGTGAATTTAAAGGTTTTGGGAATTTTACATGTAAGATCATTCTGGTTTTTGACACTAAGGTTGATTACTTTTCCGAGTCAATGGGATCAGGGTTCAAATCAACCAAGAATTGACCTTTAATGAGTCAAAGCTTTTAAATCACCAGATAGTTAAACTGCAGGGTATTTGGATGTGATGGTTTGGGGGTTCAGAATAATTAAGCAATAGGTCTTGGAATTTCAAAGAAGGCAGATCCCGAGACAATTAAATTGCAGACTTTTTGCACAATTTCTGTACATGTCTGGGCCATGGAAGATTCATTAGTATAAGGCTGCAGTCTGATACAGAATAAGTGGCTACCGGGAGTCAAGGTCTAATCAGAGATGGTCTGTTCATTATTTCCAAAATCAACATTGTCTTGCAGTAAGTGGAAAAGAAAAATTACTGCTGATAAATTGTCACAAGGCAAATTTACAGCATAAGCCTCATTGAAGCTGAAGTTTTATCCCCATTTGTGTCATCTAGCATTTACCGAGCTTCTTGAAGCGAGCAACTGACAAGGCAAGGACTCAATGTGTTGCCTGCCTGCAGATTAGCTGCACGTTCTGCACGAAGCTTCATCTTAGACAGAGAAAGGAGTCAAAGGGGGAGGGGGACTCGCCTGATGTTAAAAATAAAACTTATAATCTTGCTGAAGATTTCCAACTGGTATTCAATAAATCCCCGACTCAAAAAGACCTTTCATTGTATGCACATAAGCAGCATCAATCTCAGTTTCTTTATCCCCGTCCTTCTCTCTCTTCCTTAGCTATCAGCAAGATCCTGCTTTAAATGCAAGCAGTTCAAGACTGATCTTACTTTCTTGATTATAATTTGCTGTTTTTCTTCCAGCACCAAGGCTTATAAATCAGCTGTATCCTCGGATAAGTTTAATATCTGCTGACTTTTAGTCTAACCAATTCCATAATAAGAGGGTAGATCCTGGCATCACCACAGATTCTCACTTTTGTTGCCTTCTTGTTTTTCTTCATTCATATTTAGGTCTTTAACGACATCTTGGGCATGGCCATCAGCAGTGTGTCTGTCTGAGGAGACAGTGTTAACTGTATTTAGAGGTTTACTTACTTTTGGCAACAACATTCATGTGTCTGGTGACTCTTCCTATGAAGTAAATAAATGGATTGGGAGAGGATGGGGGTCATGAGGTTGCTGGAAGGGGGTGTGTAGTATCTCTGCAAAAGGTTGAAGGTCCAAATCTTTCGAGTCCTTGTGCTTCCTATTTTGCTGTGTGGTTGCAAGACATGGACGTTATCCAGTGACCTTAGCTAAAGACTGGACTCCAATACTGTGTCTCTTTGGAGTATACTTGGGTACCACTGGTTTGACTTTGTGTCAAACAAGCCGTTGCTATCAGAATCTTGAATGAGGCACATTACCTGTGTTGTGAGGGAGCGTCAGTTATGGCAGTACGGCCATGTGACGTGATTCCCCAAGGGTGATCCAGCTCACAGGATCTTCAAAGTTGAGGAGCTGAGCAGCTGGACGAAGCCAAGGGGACATGGACGCCACGTAACACCTGGCTGTGACAGATAGATTGTCATTTCCAGGACCACATGTCTTCCTGAGGAGTTGCCAGCCAGAATCCCAAACTGTTTTGTCAAGTGGAGTGTGAGGCAACACACTGTACCAGTGCATGCTCCCCAAACCTGACCTGACATTTATGCCGAATGATATTCATGGATCATAGAATGAAAGGATTTACACTTACAGTTTTCGTCTCTTTTTTTAATAGACACAGCTGCAAGTGAAAAGCATTAAGTGCTCTGCAGCAGAATACGTACATTTGACTTGGAAACGATTTGTCAGCTCATCTTAGGTTACAAATCTTAATGAGTAAACTGTGGAGAATAAACAGATGCAACAGTCTTTGACATTATTGCCATCTGAGCTCAAAGCAGTGCAGGGCTTAAGAAGAGATCCAAGTAAATGACTTGGAAAGGGAGCTCAGTGTGGTCTGTCCTCCAGCTGCAGAACCGGATTGGAAAGCAGTAAAGTGATATCTAATATAAAGAAGACTATATTTGTATGAAATCCATTTGTGGACTCAAGTAAAGTCTTGGAAAGGGATGTCCATAGGGGAAGGCCCCTCGCCCAATTATCCAATAGAATTTGTTTAAGCCTGCGGCAGTTTTCTGAACTTCCCTTTGGTTAGATAGAACAAATTGTAGAAGTGACTCTAGGCATCACAATTAGAAACACACCTAATTGTTGTAAATGAATGTGTGCATTAATTTATATCTCCATCCAAAAGATGAACAGATTATCTTAACTGGTGACTCCAAACTTTCCCAGTGAGAGTGAGTGCATGTGTGTTTGAGTTATTTACAAAGATAAGGTTTGACTCGCTGAGACCCTGAATTTAGATTGTGTGAATTTGGAAAAGGGAGGATTGAACAAACTCTAAAAATATGAGTTCTAAAATTACACTCTTCTCTTCTATCACACTGTTTTTAGCCTGCAGCCATATACTTCTTTATTTTCCCATCTTTCAAGAAATTTGATGAGTAGAAAAAATGTGACAGGACACCTTGTATCGCTCCGCCACCTACACGATGTAGGTGGAAAGAAATACTACTGGTGTTGATGGGTTAGACGCTTTCTCTACAAATTTCATTCAGTCCTTCAATCCTGCAGAATTTTGCCTGCACCAGCAACCTGCTGCACTCAATTGTCTATTCTAATCGGCTGTCTGCCTGTCTATTGCTCATCACTTTTGCTGTATGGCAGTTATATACTGTTAAATTCTCTGTAATAAATAAAAAGGCAAACTCTAGCGCTGTCATTACTAATGCGATAAATGCATACAAGAATTATCATAATCTCCGCTTCAGGACACTGGATTCAAATCCTAACACAATCACCATCTATTCGGAGTCTGCATGTTCCCCACACATCCGCAAGGGTTTTCTCCCTGTACTCAGATTTTCTGTCATTTCTCATGAAATTGCATATTAGGTTGAGTTTTGTTGACTCGATGTTCTCTGTGTATACGTGAATGTGCCCTGCAGTAGACTGGCATACCATTTAGGATTAGTTCAGTGCTGCATGGATAGAGCTGGAGTAAGCGAGTGCACTAAATGGATGGTTAGAATTATGGAAGAGCTGTCTCAGTATGGATGGGTATTGAACTTAGATTTGTGTATTAACTGCACAAAGAAGATTTTACACAAAGGATATATATTCATCAGCTGCATGATTGTTTTGGAAAAATTTATTTTACCCATGCAAGCAAGTCATTTCAATAACCAGGCATCTTTACTTATATTTTATTTGCAAGGACCTCCAATTACAAAACAGGAGCCAGCATCTAATTGGTCCATCTATTCAATTTATTATTGTGCCTTTTCACTGAGCATACTTACACAGGGGCATTATGTAGGGCAGAAGATTAAACGCCAGCACACCCCAAACAAGAATTCAAAATGACATAGTGGCAAGAAAAAGTATGTGAAACCTTTGGAAATAGTAGCATTTCTTATATATAAATGTCTACGTGTGGAAGCGTGTTTGTCTGTCCGGGCCGGAAGTGAGAGGTGGAGTCGGGGTAAGGGCTTCCCCTACGAGAAAACATAATACCTGCTTAGCCGCTAATAACACAAGTAAGGCCAACACGTCAGCAAAGCGAAACCTCAGAAGAAACAAAAAAAATAATGACTAGGTGATCCCCGGAGGTTTCTTCCTGGCTTTTCTTTCAGTGTATAACATCAACAAACAAAAGGCAAGAACTCACTGAAGTGATCATGGTTTCCCTGCAGCCCAAGTCACAGATACACTCCTTAGAAGGTCAGGGCTCCAGATGCCTTTGCTACGGTCCACCATAATATGTGAATGCTGTGTGCTGCTCCCAAGAGGTTGATTAATGGCATCCAAAAATTCTACTTACCTCCCCAAAATGGGACAACCTGACTGGTTGTCTGGGGACCTTGTAACATATTGTCAGTCCTCCCTCATTGCCATCTGTGTTTTCACTCCTTATTCTTGAATGGTCACTTATCCCTAGTATCAGATGGGTCATTTGGCCTCTAGAGTCCTTCTGTTTCTCCCCAAGATGCAATTCTTTCTTTCTCATGCCCTTGTGCGTGTGCCTGTTACACTTGAACGGCATCAGGTATAGCAAAGTCACCCTAGTGGCTTGTGCCTTTCCACTTTGGCACCATAATTTTCTTTGTCCCTTTCAGTTACTGCCTCAGTCTCTTCTGAAAGTTGTGTGTGGGACTCTTCTCTGCCAATTGTCACCTTGGTGGTGTACATGCCTCTAGCATCCTTGCACTACTTGCAAGACAGACACCCATTTACTAAATGAATAAATCACTAGCAAAATATGAAAAAGGAATGATGAACTGAAACAAGTTTGATGGACTTAATGGTCTCCTCTAATTTGAAAAATGTGTTATGTCATTATAGTAGCTGCAGTAAAAAGCTGTTACCATTGCACTCCACCAAAGACTGAATTGCACATCCCTGATTTAGGATTACCCTGTTGTATGGTAGTTACTGCGCACTCACTAATAATGGCACCCAAGAGTTGTGATGTGTTACATTTCATTAGCACATGCAAGCAGGAATTTCACAGTAGTCTGTACACATGAAAATAATCCACCTTAATAAAAGGATAATTGTCTGTGTGCCTATCTGTGTGTCTGTCAGGTTGCTATGTCTCTGTCACTCCAAAAGATGGTGCATCCCAAACATTTTTTGTAATAAAATGCAATGCATTTGTCATTCCAACAGATGGTGCATCACAAACATTAACACTACTTTAACGAATAATATAATAATAACAATAAATGGCATATTACAGAGACATATGCTTTGCACGGTGCACTACAAACATTAACAATGAGGTCCGCGTTGATTACTCAGATTTCAACTCATCTTTGATGGGTTGCAGAGCTTGTGACCATATAAACCAAATAACTCTGTATACAATTTGTCTTTAGACTGTGGCAGGAAAATGGGATCCTGAGGAGAAATGCAAGTAAATAATTTACAGGACCCACATTTCCAATAGGATGTATTAGCAGCTTCCCCTGTTGTGTCTCCCACCTTTAATGAATCCCAATGCATATTCTAAACTGAAGCTCACCATTTATCTCCTTCATCCTGAAACTGACACTGTTTCTCCCTGTTAAAGTATTTTTCCTAATTTGGTATAATTAATTACTTTAGTAGATCATTTTTTAGCAATAGAAATGATGAAATATTTTATATAAAAGTGGATTCTTCAGTGACGCACCAAATTCCCTGTTGGGTGTTTGCGCACTCAATACTGGAAGGTCTCAATCCCACATGACACAGGAAGACTAATATTAATATCTGCTTCTCACGCATTTGCCTTCCTGTTTATTTTCAATTATTTCTTTCTTGAGTGAGTGAATGTACTCTGTGATGGACTGACACCTCATCTAAGACTTGCATTGACGTTATCAGGTAGGCATACTTTCTCTTAATCCCCCTTTTCACATGTTTATTTTGGAGGTGGGCAAAATTATATCCTTTTACTGATCACTTTATTGTATGTAGTGTTAATACTGAGTGCCATTATAGACATTAAAACATTGTATGCACCCGATAGTAGACAGTTACAGTTAGGAGAATATTACATGAAAAGATATTTTCTCAGAATATAAGTTCCAGTTTGCCCTTGATATTATAGTAAAGCAAAGAACACAGATAAAAGCTTAAACAAGGCAAACCCCTTTTAATTGAGAAGTGATTGCTGCCATAAAAAATAACACATTAAGCCAAAATCCTAAGGACTGTTGATCTATATCAAAGGGTTGACTTCTTAGCTAGAAAAAAGAAAGGTCTGTCTCACTAGGGTCCATCCTTCATTGAAGCTGATCCATGAATTAATGCTGTCTCCTGGTAGTGAGGTTCTTTAAGTAGTGGCTGGACTGGGAAGAGGCAGGACATCCCGGAGTCTGTCAAATGTAATCCGGAGGCAAAGGGGAAGAAACAACTCTGTTACCCTATTTTCCCTCCCTGTCATATCTTACCTGACGTCACACATGGCATCTGTGGATCACCCTCTGGGCTCATCTGAAGCAAGCACTACCATCCTGGGTCAAGAATGGGGGCTCAGGCTAAATATCTCCTCTTTTCTTCCCTCCACAGTACCGAAAAGATGCCCAGTAAGGGCAATTGACTCCTCCCCTTCTGTTTTTCCACCTATAAAGCCCGCCGCTACCAGAAGGAACCAGTTAGGTGTGAACTGACTGCGCCATTGGACAGAGCACCCTATCACTTGAAGAGAGTGATGAATCTCATTATCTTAGCCAGATGGTTTTCCTATTTTTGGCTTTTCTTTTTGTTGTTTGTACTGGCACACATAGCAGCCCTTTTTGTTATATTTTCTGTGACTTAATGAAATGGGGACAACCTCGTTGGCACCCCAACGTTTATCTATGGGACTTGCATTACCTCACTCAACCCCACTATTAAGAAGTTGTAAAATGATCCTTACGTTTATGTGTTTGACAATGTTTATAGAGCAACGTTTTTGCACTCTTCAGCGCCATAATTAGTAAGTAGAACTAACTTACATTGAAAGTTCTGTCTTCCTTACCTTAGATCAGTATCAACATTATAGGAGAGAATTACAAAATAGTTAAAATAGCAGAATGAGAAGGATTTTATTTTATTATTTTTAAGGTAGACAAAGTAAAGTTTAATTGTGATAGGACTGTTGAGCAAAAGTAATTTTCAAATCCAAGATTATATTTTGGGCCTGAATTGTTGTTCACTTGTGATTTGTATTATTGTCCTGTTGCAAGAACCATTTTAGTTTAGGCAGTGATGTGTGCACATTTACAGCTGTCTTGATCATTTTCTCAACTCTTTACAATATTTGAAGAATCACAAGTTTTTTTTATTGTTTGTGTATTTTAAGTGTATCACATAAAATGTGCAATCTCATTTTAAGTATAAAGTACCTTCCCTGCAGTTAACACCTTGAACTCAATCAAATATGATGCATAAAGTTGTTATATCAAAGAAAGTTTTAACTCCTGGTCAAATATAAAATGAATTCTGGCTTAAGGATTCAGGTAGTTGCCTTATAAATAGAGCTTCCTGGGTTTGAATCCCATACCTGATCATTATTCATATGAAACATTCATGCTGTTCCCATGTCTGCATTTCTTTTCCAGCTTACCTCCATATCCCCAAAGACATGTATGTTAAGTTATTTGCCTAATGTTAATTGGCCCCTATGTGAATGAATGCAGGTAGGCATGTGCGCCCTGCAATGGACTTGTACTGTATCCAGAGTTAATTCCTGTCTTGCACAAGAATGCTACTAAAATAAGCTTTGACTTACTGTGTACCTGAATTGAAAGTGGGTTATGTTATGTTATGGTAATTTAAGAATGGTTACTCTTAAAAAGGAAGCTTATGATGATTGAAAATGATTTGTAGAGGTCTTGATCAAAGCTGGGAATTCACTTTGCTTAATTCTGATTCCTCCTCTTTGTATACTTACAGAAGTGATAAGAAAATGAACAAGATGAAGAATTTCAAGCGCCGTCTCTCCCTATCTGTACCAAGGACTGAGACAATTGAGGAATCCCTCACTGAGTTCACAGGGCAAATCCAGCAGTTCAATAACCGGAGGCATGAAGGTGAACCAAGGTCCAATTCTAAAGTCTGTTTTAATTTGAAATCTTGTATAATTACAGTGGACAAGAAGTTTCTTTCAAAAGATTGCTTCCTGAAAAAGTTTTAGTGATTCTGACAGACAGCTTCAAACCGAACACAAATTTAGTTTTAGATCGCAATATCACACATGAACTTGGAGAAATAGGAAATTAACTTTCATTGAACTTAGCATGTGTAATCGCTCAATTATACTGACAATTTGCATCAGTTCAACTGAGCTAAAAATGATTTGCTGACTGAATTTTGCTTTGCACCCTCCCCGACCAAAACCTAGCATCCATGTTGGAAGAGCAGAAGCTTTAAATTAGTCAAAATTTTGATCTCCGGTTTTTAACAGATCTTGACGTTACCGAAAACACTGATATCTTGATGATGGATGTGTGTCTGTCTGTGTGTCACAGTTTTTTGAGAAGAATCTAAAGCTAAAACGGCTAGAAGGAAAAATACCAAACTCGAAACTTCAGCCTCTTATTAGGTGACAATGTTCTGATTAATTTTTTGCCAAATCGTGCAAGAGAAAGAGGGACTCTAGAGGAGCCCTGAAATACCATAATTTTGCAATTATTTATGAATTCTTCTTGTCAACTGCTATCATAATGACCCATTTTATGATTAGAAAGATCAGCATCAATAATTACTGAAATGTTATAGAATAGTTCAGGTAACTTGGTCCCTAGGGCATAAAACCTACTGACGCTCATGTCCAAATTTTTTTTTTTGTAGCCGTTTAAGTGTCTAACCATAGTCGTCCAGTTCTGATAGATTACACTTGCCTTCACACAACTTTTCCATCATTGCTATGTCCTGGCGAAAACTTTCAGGGAAGAAATCCACAGGTAAATGCAGAAAATGAATGGAGACGTGTTGAACTTCATGGTTTTGTATGCTTGAAGCATGTTGTGAACCAGCTCAACATAGTTTAGTGTGTGTTATCTGCCAAGAAAATTCTCAATAATGTTCTTGAATGCCTTCAATGTGAGTTCCTCCTAACCCATTGGCAAATGTTCTAACCGCTTGTCATTGATGGCAAATCTGATTTATGAACCAGAGAAAATGCCTTCCTTAGTCTTGGTATCAGTTATTTGTGGAAATATCATTCTCAAGTATCAAAAACTCATTAAAACATTAGAACAATCTAATCAACAAAACTCGCCAGTCATATCCACTTAATTCTTACAAAATTACATCAAGTCTAGTTTTGAAAGTTACCCTAAAGTTTACTGTCTACAGTTCAACTTGGTAACCGATTCCATGTGTCTATGCTTCTCTGTGTGAAGAAAATCTTCCTAATGTTTGTGCAACATTTACCCTTTAGAACATTAGAACAATCTAGATAAGAACAGAGCCATTCAGCTCAACAAAGCTCACTAGTCCTATCCACTTAATTCTTCCAAAATAACATCAAGTTGAGTTTGGTAAGTCCTTTAATTTCTACTGTCTACCACACTACTTGGTAACTTATTCCATGTGTGTATGGTTTCTCTGTATGAAGAAATACTTCCTATTGTTTCTGCAATATTTACCCTTAACAAGTTTCTAACTGTGTTTTTGATTAACTCATTTTAAAGTACTATTTCCCATCATAATTTAAACATTTCAATCCTGTTTCATCTTAATGTCCTTTTGTTTAAACTGAAAAGGCTCAGCTCTTTAAATCTTTCCTGTTAATTCACCCTCTGTAGACCTGAAATAAGCCTAGTTGCTAGTTGCACATCAGGGCGCTATATAACCTAACATTCTGTTATTCTACTTAATGACTTCTGAACACTATCTGACAGTTGATAGTGTTGAGTCCATTACAACTCCCAACATCTTGTTAGGAAGTTTCTCTTACTTCCATGAAATTTCAAGTCACTTTTAATTTTATATGAAAAGACGGCAAAAAATATCATTGTTGGGTCGATAAGTGGTTTATGTGCCACATTTTCCAGCTCTGGAATCAGATGTTTATGGTGTGGTCAGCTCTTTCTAATGTAATGAGACTCTTTAGCATGGCTGTCCCATTTGCAAATGAAACAACAGCACTTGGTATTACTGACCTGCATTTCCTAATAACAGGACCACTACTTTTAGATCACCACTGATCTTTTATTTGTAGTTGTTGTATTGTACATGTATACTTATAATATGAGAGGAAATCACGAAAATTGATTATTGCAGTAAAATGGTATGTGATAGGAAAATAGAAAGTTGATTTTTGTGATTGGCAGGCACCCAAATCTGTCCAGTGTTCTTTAACAAACTTTGTTTTGTTCACATGGTGATTGGTTTATTGGAAACTAACATTTTAAACAATCTAATGTGTGTTAAGGCATAGTTGGGAATAGTCAGTTTAGTTCTCTTATTTGCAATTTGTAATTTAACATAATATCAGATTACAATTACACACTGCAAGTTAATCTCTTCACTGCTTGCTTGTGGTCACTCAAAACAAATCTGCATCATGAACGCTCAGAAAGAAGGAACAATACGGACAAAGCAGGGCCTGTTTCTCTGCCATGGCTTTTTAACTGACGTGTTGTTGTTCTCCCGTGTCCTGACACACGCGACGAGGCACCCGCACAGATGACAGCTGGAGGCAGAGGGAGGCGAAATCATTAATTATTTTCTTTCTCTCTCTCTCTTTTTTCCCCGGTGCTGCTAATTAAGGCGAGCACAATAATTGAAGCTCCTACACAACAGGCAATCAGTGTGATCCGTGAAATCAGAGACACGGGGAAAATGAAGCAGAAGACACAGCTTCCCCTCTCCGTAAATTAGTTTCATTAGATGTTATATCTCATTTTCTCTGTTTTCACAATGGCTCCCCACCCCCTATTCCTCCGGAGTAGGCACCGCAACAATTAAAACGCAGAGCATCAGTGTGTGAGGGAGCTACTTAATGAGTGCGTTCCTTATTATATAGAAACAGAGACACCATTTTAAGGCAATAAACTCATTACTCTGTGTTGTGTGCTTGCCAATGCAGCATTACCATTTAGTTCTGTCGCTCTGTCAAGAATCAGAGCAAAACGTAACCAGTTTAAAGGCAGATGTGCACAATAAGCAATTCTGATGAATCTCCAGTCAGCTTTGATATTCTCCTACTGCAGTAAAAAGTGTGGTCTGTAATTCTGGAAGGGGCTGTTTAAAATAGGAAGTCTTGATTAGCCCAGTAAGCTTCCAGCCAGGTGACAGCAGGACTTGGGCGCTTTCTGCATTGGCCCTGCTGAAGCACTGTGTTGATGAGCCAATGCTGTCATAACTGTCACTTTGTGAATTTCCCCTTGGGATTAATAAAGTATCTATCTATCTATCTATCTATCTATCTATCTATCTATCTATCTATCTATCTATCTATCTATCTATAACAGACTACTTACAGTATGCCAGTGATGTAAATTCTGATTGGCTGAAATTTTTTGAATCTCGTAATTACTATAAAAGCTAGAGAATCTTATTTTGAGAAAAAAAATTGCTCCTTGCTATATCTGTCTAACCCTCATTTGTGTGTCCTATACAGTAATAATACTTCATGATGCTTTAACCAGTATCAATAAAAACAGCAGAAGCGCATTAATATCTTGTGTCACAGAAAATACAGTGTCTGTTCTGTGTAATGCTTAAGCTTAATGCACTTTGTCACACACACAGGGACAGAGCTGGGGCTATAACATATGCTGTCACAAACAGCAGCAGTAATTAAATAGAGCGGCCAACCCATTTAATTGGTTTGAAAAATTTGTATAGTTGCATCAGAGCAGCTCACAAAATCATTTAATGGTAGCACTTTAGTTTAGCTGCGGTGGGCTGGCGCCCTGCCCGGGATTTGTTCCTGCCTTGCGCCCTGTGTTGGCTGGGATTGGCTCCAGCAGACCCCCGTGACCCTGTGTTAGGATATAGCGAGTTGGAAAATGACTGACTGACTGACTTTAGTTTAGCTGCTGCAAAAATGTATCTATCACTCATTTAATATTATGTAACAACACCTTAACTTCTTTGGTTCTTTATAACACTTACAAAGCATCATCCATCCATCCATTTTCTAACCCGCTGAATCCGAACAGGGTCACGGGGTCCGCCGGAGCCAATCCCAGCCAACACAGGGCACAAGGCAGGAACCAATCCTGGGCAGGGTGCCAACCCACCGCAGAACACACACAAACACACCCACACACCAAGGCCAATTTAGAAACGCCAATCCACCTAACCTGCATGTCTTTGGATTGTGGGAGGAAACCGGAGCGCCCGGAGGAAACCCACGCAGACACGGGGAGAACATGCAAACTCCACGCAGGGAGAACCCGGGAAACGAACCCGGGTCTCCTAACTGCGAGGCAGCAGCGCTACCACTGCGCCACCGTGCCGCCACAAAGCATCAGTAAAGTGTTTATTCATCTGTGTAATTTGATCTTCTAATCAACTTCACTTTGGGGTGGTCTGAGGTGGCTTAACTGGGACACATTTCTCTTGATATTAAATATTCAGTATAAAACCTGTGAATCCCTCGTATTAACAAGTAATTGTACTACTGTGTCAATATCCTACACTGCACAGAGATGGATAACCTATCCACTGATGTTTTGTAAGTTTATAAATGCTAAAAGAAGCCTTTGTTAAAGTGTTGTTATATAAGAATGAATGAGTAATAGATGCATTTATGCAGTGCCTAAACTAAAGTGTTACCCATTGTAATCGATGGCAGGCATGGGCCAGCATCCTAGAGCATCTAGTTCAAGATCTCTTACCTGGACGGGAGACCAGCTCACCAGTTAGACTGGGTGGTCCTTGATGCAACTAGGAAACAGACAGGAATGGATATGCTGGCATCCCAGAAGAACTTGATAAAGGATCCTTAACTAGATAGGATGCCAGTACAATGGAAGGACAGGGAAGGTAACTTACTTGAGTATTTTACTCCCTCAAAACACTAGATGGCAGCATCCCTAGGTTATAGTATCTCTATGGATACTCACAGGGCATGTTGGGAACTGTAATCCCATAAAGCAGCCCTGTTGTGTTTCGTGGGTACCGCCAAGGGGTACTGAAGGGATTAATGTTTCCGACTTCCTGTGACCTCCGCCTGACATAGAAGTGCTTCTGAGGGACAGTGTTGTGGAAACAGAACTACTCCTGGGTAAAGGAAGCAGCTCTGCTTCAGTATAGGTTAGAGGAGCTGGACAGCACTCTCCGGGAGGAGTGAAAGGAAATGAAGAAAGAGAGAAAGGAAGAGAGAAAAGGAAGAGTTGTGTTTGTGTTTGTGTTTATGAATGGTATTTGTACAGTAAATCATTTGTTTGAACCTGGGACTTGTGTTTGTGAAATTGTGACTGGGGTTTGCAGTGCTGCAACGGCCCCTACTGGTTACAACATGTAATCATTTTAAATATATCTATAATAGGGGTGAGCCAAAAATACTCAGAATTGTTAAAAAAAAAACTATTATTCCACTGGCAGCAATTCTCTTTAAGTCACTGTGAAAGTACTCTCCTTGAAATGCAATACATTTGTTCCTGCACTTCTTCCATTTCTTAAAACATTTCCTGTACTCATCTTTTGCTACAGTGTCTCGAGGCTCTTGCGATTTTTTCTTGGATTCTTAAAATGGTAGCAAATTTTCTTCTCTTCAGTCTTAGTTTTAATTTTGAGTATAAAAAAGGTCACAGGAAGTGAGAACTGGTGACTACAGGAGGTGTGAATTAACCACCACGTAACATGATGAGTGCAGGTACACTAACACTGCGAGGTTTTGCACGCACCACCTTTTTTTTCCTGATGCTTTCCTGCAGATGCCTCAGCAGTTCAAGGCTGATTAATAGTCAGTTCATGGTGAGCAAACTTTTTATCAAGTCTGTTAATGTCAAAAAAACATGATCGTCATTGTCTTGATGTTCAATATGACCTGACATGCTTTTTTCAGTTTTTAGAATAAAAATTGCTTAGGTCACATACATGATTGTAGAATAAATGTCAGAAATAAACAGTCGATCAACTTAGCACAATGCCATTTGGCAGAATGATTAACCAGACTGTAGGCAAATGATACCTGGCGGCATATTCGACTACACCCTATTCCTGTACTATTGATCGATTCCAGGAATTTTTGAGTCTTCCCTCATATACATGGAGATTCACTCGAAAGAAGAACCCAAATATTCTGTTGTAACTCCTGTTAAGATGAAGCAATCTGAAACAGCAAAATACACTATATACCTTGATGTATGTGTAATTGATTTCATTACATGTGATACTCAAAGTGGTTTCTATTTTCTGACAGACACATTTCAACGCGGTGCTCCTTGTTCCTGAATGTATCAGCAAGCATCTCAGGGGGAAGAGCAGCAATTTCACGTTGGATGTTTTCCTTCAAATCTTCCACAGAGGCTTGTTCCGACAGACTTTTCCTTTGAGCATATCCCAAAGGAAAAAGTCTGGTGGTGTCAGATCCGGTGACTGTGGTAGCCAAAGCCCCTGTTGCAGAAGAAGGACTCCATTTCTGCCATGCTCCTTGCTGTTGTGTGACACGTTGCTCCATCTTGCTGGAAGTAACCTTCCATTAACTCACTATCATCCAGTTGATTTTGACATCATTTAAACGAATTGGTGACCCAATAGGTTCGCACCATGAAGACTCGCTGCTCAATACTGTACACTACTATCCTGATGAGAAGGCGAGTGACTGAGTTAAGGGGTATGGGTGGTATGCACCCAGAAGTTGCAAACAGAGGTTAAACATTGCAACTGCTGTCTGACACCAACCTCATCGCTCCGATGCAGGGGAATCCCGGCTTGTTTGAAGCTTCATATACTGAGGAGCACATTACACATTGTTTCAGTCAGATTGCTTCATCCTAGTGAGAGTTATTACAGAATCTCCCAGTATAAAATGCTAAGGGTTATGTCCTTCTGTCGTGCAATTATTCACGAACCACTGGGGCTGAAACTTTGATCACGGTCTTAATTTAAAGCTTATGACATGATACGCACTGATCAAACATAAAAGGGGGCTAGCCGCAACCTCCACAAAGTTATAGGGGCTTGTGTCTTCCTTATGGAAAACAGCATAGTCAAATTAATTTAGAAGGTGACATGACAGAAAGAAACAGAAGAGCACTAACATCTTCTGAGTTTGGAGCAAATTACAGAAACTGATTAAATGATGGGTAGAAGAGGAATGACGGCTCCACATCTAATGGGGCTGGAACTTGGGAGGACCTGAGATTTGCAAGTTTCCTAGTACGTCCTGCATATGACGTTAATCTGCATCTTTCCCTGCATGTAGGCCCTCCAACCTGCAGGGAAAAACTTGGGGGTTGGTGGCAGAATTGGCACCCTAAAAAAAAACTGTTCCACTTCTTCTGAACTAGTGTGGTGTTAAGGTATTACCCATTGCGTGGCTGCACTCGGGTCCTAATCTGGGATCCTGAGTTGGCTTGTCATGTGGTGGGTGCGCCAATGCACTGTATTAGTGCATACTCCTAACCTCTCCTCTAGTACAAAATTAAGAAGCCACAGATTTTGGATTAATAGGAATTTTAAACATCATTTACCACACAGCACAGAGTTCTCCTAGCCAGAATAAAAGTGTTTCAGATAATATTATATTTTCCCAAAGATCTAATAGTCTACAGCAAGTGAGCTACAACACAGAAAGACAGTTTAAAAAATAACACTTGTCTCATGAAGCTCATTTGTAAATAGAATCTGTCTTCCCGGCTTTTTTTACAAAAATTGGCATCCTTGAGTTTGTCCTTTGCTTTCAATTCCAATAGAAGTCCTCCTCATTTAAGATTAAGGCCAAAGCCGAGAGCTCAGGCTGTCCAATATTAGTCTAATACAAGTTGCCAATGATACATTGTTTCTCAGCAGAAAGATGTAGTGATATATAACAGGGCCTTCATGATGGCCTTTAAATTGTGGATATGTAAAATTAAAAAAAGAAAACCACTTTCAACAAAATAGAAATTCCTTTATGATCCTAAATACATTTTAAATAGAAGAAGCATTCAGTATGACAACTGAATTTTCACCTGGATCAATCAAAGTAATCGTGGATTTATGTAATGAGTCAAAATTATTTGAGATATAACTTTCTTAATGAACATGCAACTAAAGGACCTTCCAAGTCAGAAAATGAGACAGATTATAGTTACTGCAGTTTCCAATTTGTTATCTCTCATCTCACTTCTCTTATACTATATAGCTGCCATTAGTGTCTTGGCTATTTTACTTAACTTCATTCAAGAGCATAAAGAAATAATACGTCTGCCAAGTACTTTATATGAGTGTAAAAGAGATAAAACCTTGATTTTTATTAACAACTAGGTTAGCTAGTATTTATACCAGAAGAATCACTGAAGTCAAATTAATTCCTGGCATCAAAAGTGTAAAATATCAAGTGCAAGAAGCATATTAATGCAGTATCATTTACAATAGATTGTTCTCTCTAGAGACTCAGTAAAGAAAATTCCTTAATGTTTTTTTTCACTTACTTGTAAATATAACTCACCTTAAAAATCAAAAACAATAAAATTGTAATGAAGTCTGTGCTATATCAGTTTAAGAAATTATAAAGAGAAGAATTAAAACAGAATGTAATGAGTTGGGGTCAGATGGATACCCCATTTAATGTAGCCAAAAGTAAAGTATTAAGGATTCAACAATAAAATCATGGACGTCTTACATTCAGGGCTGCCTTGTGACTCTCAAGTATCGGCCGTAAATAAGTTACTTCCTCCGAACTGCATACTCTTCGGAAGCGGGTTCTCAAGTGAACGCTGACTTCCAGTGCCATTGCTCTTTAAATTGCTCCCTGGGAAGAAGGAGGAGCTTTGTTGTCACAGTCCATCTCGGGAATCGTCCTCTTCTGATGACAAAATTAAACATACATGTGACAATATTGAACCTGTGGACCTAATTTTTCCATATTCTGATCTGAAAGACACCCTTATGTTTAGAACTATGTTCTAAAAATCAATCTCAATTATCAATACACTATATCAGGGTTCTGTTCTTTTATGATAGTGTTATGTTACATTTTTTGAGTTTGTGAACAAAAAAATTGATCATAACAAATATGAAACAACCACTTCAAACAGAAGGCAGGAATTCCAAATCTACAATACTATAATACCTCGACAGGCTCCTAAGTGACGTCACAGAGTCCTGTGGTTGTGCCATTGGAGGTCTGCAGCCAGATTACTGGGCCAATGGCTTACATTGAAAGCAATAAATCAATAGGCAGTAAGATGGCACACCCGCTAATAATAATGTTTCAGGGCACCCTGGGATCCTTTAGCCTGGGTATTGCCTGCAAGAGTTTGCATCTTCTTTTTTTGCTCACATGGCTCTTCTCTTGGTACTTTGGCTTTCTAACACATGCAGGTTAGATTGACTGGTGACTCTAAATTGATTGTCTGTCTTCTGCCTCTCCTAAACTGGAACAAACCACTTTGATATTGAATGGCTGCGGTGGGCTGGTGCCCTGCCCAGGGTTTGTTTCCTGCCTTGTGCCCTGTTTTGGCTGGGATTGGCTCCAGCAGATCCCTGTGACCCTGTAGTTAGGATATAGCAGGTTGGATAATGGATGGATGGATGGCTGGATATTGAATGGTTCAGTAAATGTGGCTTTGTGCTTGAGCTGGATTCCCAATAGACTGCCCCACTCTGATTACTGCCTTGTACCCATTGTTGGTGGCATACGTTCTTGCCACCAATACCCTGAATTGGAATAAGCGGGCTTGGAAAATGAAAAATTGCTATTCAATCAATTTGCATTCTGCCATTTATACAGCATTTTAGTTAGAAATCTGTGACTTCCATCCTAACAGCATTCATATTAACCTATAGTGCACAGCTATCCAATATAGCCTGAATTTAACGCTTTGACACTCTAAACCCAAACACATTTTATAGCATACTGTAATAATGACTCAAAGACAATTTTAATATTTTGTCTTTAATTAGAGCCCACCACTTGCCAATTAATTACTTTTGTACAGATTGCTTGAGACTTTGTGAGAAAATGAAAATGTGCTTATCTGGCAGAGTGATACATTTCTATGTGTACTTACATGGAAAAAAAAACTCAAGAAGTGGAGGATATGAGGTAGGACAATGCATCCCAATTATTATTACCACTTTCTCATCACAATGCCATGGCAGCAGTAGGCTATTACCAAAAGTTACAAGTTGAACCATTGCTTTAAATGTTTAGTCCCAATTTAGTAAATGATTTGTGTGGCTACTATTCTTGCTGTGCTTCCAATATGAAGTTGTTGGGCCATGAACCAGGCTAGCACCCAGGGCCTTCTTAACAGCATTATAGACCCCCGGGCAAAACGATGCACCGGGGTCCCATCCTACACAACCACTCAGCAAGTCATAACATACATAGATTAGCATGGGGGTCCTATGCTCATGGGGCCCCTGGGCAACTACCCAGCGTGCCCATGTATTAAGACGGCTCTGTGTAGCACCACCATTTTAGTAAATGAATTCTTTAACACATTCTTTGCAGACTTCATCTTCTACTCTGTGTTTTCTTTCTTAGCAATGTTGAAAAAAGTAAGCCTTCACCCTGATGTGCACACATTCTCATGGAATTAGTGGAAATTAAATAATGAGATCAATGGAAGCAAATATGTTATTGACGTAAAACATTTCACAGCTGAACAGTAGAAATTTGAATATCTCTTTGTCTGAGGCATAATTTTACATTATTATGGTGGTGCCCATTATTTCTCTTTTATATCATGTTAGAGAGTAGTGGTGGGAGATTACAGATTTTGTCTCATTTTTATAACTTCCGCATTTTTACATCTGAGTCAAGAACAAGTACGAGGAAACACATGAACTGGAACCTAAATATTTTGGGGCTTTCTGATAGATGTTCTTAATATCCATTCATTCAAACATTTTTGAACCTGCTTATTCTACACTGGTGTTGCAGGTAGCTTAGGCCTTAAAGTTATTATGTTTCTTTTGCACTTTTCTGCTTTCTCATGTCACTTTTATGTTAGTGTGAGGCAAAATCAGTTTGCCTGAGCCTCAATTGTAAATTGGCCTTAAATCAGCTTCAGGTGACAGGAGAAAATGGCATCTAATAAATAAAAGAAATTTAATATGTGCCTAATTTTGAAGCCATCGTCAGTAAATTTCATGGTGGTGGTTGGCAAATTTGCTCCCAATAGCAAGACAGTCCTGTTTGGAGCTGTTACATTAATATCTAAATATGGAGTCCACCATATATTCTGGTTATGGTGATTGTCCGTTCCAAAATGGTCATTTGTGAGGGGATTGTGTGATAGATTTCTACAATGTCTTGAGTTGCATCCTGCCATAGAAAGATTTACTGTAAATGTTAACAGGCCATTCGGCCCAACAAAGCTTGCCAGTCCTATCCACTTAATTCTTTCAAAATAACATCATCTATTTTTGAAAGTCCCTAAAGGTCCTACTGTCTACCACACTTTTTGGTAGCTTATTCCAAGTGTCTATGATTCTATGTGTAAAGAAAAACTTCCTGATGTTTGTATGCAATTTACTCTACCTCTTAACGCGCACACGTACCGGTCCCGGGACATAACAGCGTTTTAAAAACGTTACAGTAATGTGTGCATGCCCATCTGCCATGCATCTCGACACCCTACCCATCAAATGAAACTTCAAAGTCTCGTCTTACCGATGATATAAACCATTTTGACACACAACAACCACAGCACTGACACTAAAGCCTTTTTTACAGAGAAGTACATACTTTTAAGAGTTGACTGTCCCTACCTTTGAAGACCCCCTGCAAGTCAAACATCAATATTTCCGAGCAGTATTGATCCCATTCTGTCCGTAAGGCTCCAGCGAATATAATCCAGTAAAACAATTAGGTCCAAAACACACGATATATCCTCAAAGGGACAAAAACTCCAGAAAACGTTTCATAACTTGAGACCACCTACGTAATTTTTTTTCATTTATATTGCTCATATCAGACGTAATTTGTTTCTGTCGGCGATAACCATGCTACCGCATGAAACACGGAAGTGTTAGCTTCTGATTGACACCTAAGTTGGCCAATTACGACGGGTCTGGGGTTGACTGGCACCTCGTATAGCCAACGAGTGTCACAGACAGCTTGAAGGATGACGTATAGCTCCAAACCCTGGTAGAATCTACCAGTTTGATTGGACACTGTGACTGACACTCAAAACTTACAGCCAATGGGCAGCCGAGCATTTTGATATGTAACTTGCCATACTAACTTGTAAACAAAACGATGAGCTGCGTGAAGGTGGCATTTGTGCCAGTCTGCAGAGTTGGTGCGTGGTTGTTTATTGTGATTTCGCCAAGTTTTTCGCATTTTAAATATGAATAAAAGTAGAAGTTTAAACGTAAATAAACGCTCGATTAAATAATAGATGCATGTATGCGCGTTGAAAGTATTCAACCGGCCCAGGAGACGTCTAATGGCAGAGAGCGACGTGCCACGCCCTTGTGCTTTCTGCTTGCTAGTGATTGCTGCCATCAAGTGGCACATGGAAAAACGCTGAGCTGTGTTGTAACAGTTTGTAAAAGAAATGTATATAGTTTGTGTGCATTTTATAAAAAAAAGTAAAAATAAAAATATAAATATATTTTTGGCCCATAAGACTTGTATTGACTATTTTTACATAGAAATGTGTATTTTTTATTGTTTTTATTATTTTTATAACTAATAGAGTGACACTGTGTGTAGATATAGATTCCTTTAGGTGTAAGCTTTCAGTAGAGCCCTCATTGATATATGTGGGTTGAAGCATTCAAAAGTTATTACACTTTTCCATACGTTCCAAAATGTGGATAATGGTCCCCCTAAAAAGCCCCTGGGCATGCCCACATAAAAACTGGTGTAAAAATGTCATTTTTACAGGTATTCTTTTCAAATTTGAAATGTGAGTAGTCAACAAGTTATTCTGTTGGTACATAGTGTGTTTCTGTCCCCACCTACCTACTGCAGCTTTATTTTCCTTTATTTTCATAAAAAAACTTAGGCGAGAACAAAAAAATTCATTTTTTTTGTGAGTTCTAATGTGCATAACTTTTGATCAGTCACACCTACAGTGATTCTGACTACTAAGGGTGAAACTAGAGAATGTTACCTTTACAAAGAGACCAAACATGTGTTTATACTCCAGATAGTTCAATAACAGCAATGATTCTAATTTGGAGAGGTCGAATTACAAGCGATTTAGCAAAAATGACCCCGCTTGATAAGGGGTTTAACAAGTTTCCAGCAGTGTGTCCATCTTCTTGATGAACTCATTTTAAAATAACAGTCTCAATCCACTGTACTGATTCCCTTCATAATTTTAAACACTTCAATCAGGTCTCCCCTTAATCTTCTTTTGCTTAAATGTTTATTGTTTTCTCTTAATTCATCCCCTACAGCCCTGGAATCAGCCTAGTCGCTCTTCTCTGGATTTTTTCTTGCACTTCTACGTCTTTTTTGTAGCCTGGAGACCAAAATTGTACACAGTACACCAGATGAAGTCTCGCCACAAGAATATAAAAAAACACTATCCAAGAGGATCATAACAGGAGCCAGAAAATCAGCAACCAAAGAACGGTACTGCTTGCACCAGGTGACAGGAATTTTGTGAGGAAGAATAGAATCAGGAAATGGCACAGAAAGATCAGAATTCACGCAACGATCAGTAAATAAACAAAGACCTAGATGTACAGCCAGAATGTTATCAAAAAACAGAGCAGTAAGTCGTAAACCAAAAGGGTACACGTAACCGGAGCCAAAAAACATAGTTTTTAGATTAGATTAGATTAGATTAAATAAATTTGATTAATCCCATGGGGAAATTCAGATGCATACAGCAGCAGAACCACAAAAAACAAGGAACCTGACTCACAGGACAAATAATACAGTCAATCAATCAATAAATATATATTGTGCAGATATTTCAAAATTAACTTAATAAGTGCCCCGTCAGGAAGTATTGAATTGCCTGATAGCACTGGACAGAAAAAACTCCCAGAGGCTCTTCTTAGCACACCATGATGGAATGAGTCTGTCGGTAAAACTGCTCCAACAGAGCACCTCCTGGAGGGGACGGAAGGTAATTTTTCATGATGGCATCTAATTTTGCCACTATTCTTTTTTCTATAACAGCTCCTAGTGGGTCAAGGGTTCGCCCGGTGATGGAGCAGGCTTTCCTGATATGTTTGTTCAGGTATTGTGCTTCTTTTGACCTCAGGTTGATTCCCCAAGAGACTGCAGTGTAGAAGAACATGCTGGCTACTATGAATTGATAGAACATTTTCAGCATTTCCAGCAACATTTCCAGTATAAAACCAATATGCTGTACAATAAAAAAAAAATTTCATTTAATTAAAGATTAAATGTCTGGAGTCTCCTTAGCAGGTACAGTGTGCTCTGGCCCTTCTTGTATAGGACCACTGTGTTGTCAGACCAGTCTAGTTTGTTGTTTATATGGACACCCAGGTACTTGTAGCTCTGCACCTTGAAAAGACTTGAAAGACCCACAACATTTTATTTTAGCACATTTCACGTAACAAATTGCAAAATTACATTCAAAGAGGCTAGCTATTTCGTGAAGCTATATGCGAAATGAAGCTGTACTGTTTTGCTCATCTCTAGTACTGAGAAATAAACTGTACTCAACCCCTTTTTAGCTGTTAAAGAACAGTACCACAACCACATCATTAATATAAAAATTGAAACACTCTGAATTATTTAAATACTTTATGATGAAAACAGCATGTAATGGGCTATTTGGTGAGGTACTGAATTTCATACACAGGGTGGTCCAGATCTAATTATGCAGATCCAGATCGTCTAGATGAACTTGATTTATGCGGTGACGATTCCAGTTCGGCGCAAAGATGATTCTTCATGTCATCAGTTCCCACACTTCTCAATGGTCCGGGATTTTTCGGGTGATTTTCTATGTAATAAACTTAATAAGTTATAGCGTAATGAAAATTGCATAATTAGACCTGGACCACCCTATAGAAATGGTACAGTACATCAGTGGCACAGTGGGTAGCGCTGCTACCTCGCAGTTAGGAGACCCGGGTTCACTTCCCAGGTCCTCCCTGCGTGGAGTTTGCATGTTCTCCCCATGTCTGCGTGGGTTTCCTCCGGGTGCTCCGGTTTCCTTCCACAGTTCTAAGACATGCAGGTTAGGTGCATTGGTGATTCTAAATTGTCCCTAGTGTGTGGGTGTGTGTGTGCCCTGCGGTGGGCTGCCGTCCTGCCCAGGGTTTGTTTCCTGCCTTGCACCCTGTGTTGGCTGGGATTGGCTCCAGCAGACCCCCTTGACCCTGTAGTTAGGATATAGCGAGTTGGATATTAGATGGATGGATATTACTAATATAAAATATCTAAGTCTGATCTTCATGGTGAAAGCAAAAAAAGACCACCTCTGTGTGTGCCATGGGCATCCTTGGCAGAGTCATATCTGAAGATATGTCACTGTGTTTTAGGTCTTAGACACAAAAGTTTTAGATTAATTCTAAAATTCCAATGATGATGGTTATCTCTTATAAGAGAGAGACATAGAGCATTCTGCCAAATATAGTTTATTACAATATTAATATAAAAGTGATGAATATACATGTACCAAAAGACTCTCACTGACTTGTATTCCCCGAGCCAGTTTCTATCTTGCATCTGGGTGAAGATTAATGACCACAAGAAGGGAGGCAGATGGATCAATAGTCCTTGGCACTACAAGAAATAAATACATTAATAAAGGACAGTTGCAACATTTGTCATTAGACTTTGCATTCATTGACTGTTGGGCCACAGTGTGGCGAATGTGTGCTAGGGTGTGCCAGGAGAAATCCATCAAGGCCTGAATATGCTTTTCTCCAGCGCATTATATTGTAGCTTTGTGCTTTTGCAAAACAAATCAATTCTTCTATCCAGAGAAAAAAGGAAGTAAAGAGTGCAAATGTTGGTTGGCTGCATGGGTAAGTGTTTTAGAGAATTCTTCAATTGTCTGAGCTCTGATGGGGACTTTTATAATCTTATTTATTATTATATAGTAGTTTTCATGATAAGTAACCTATAAAATCACATATACCAAAATAAAATGATAAATCCCGAATGGAATCAATACTTTGACACAAATGGAAAGCAGTATCAGTTCGTAGAGCTGTGAACCGAAAGAGCAATGCATTGATTGAACAAGCAAAAGCCGGGCAATAGAAAATCACAAACTGGTGCATATTAAAGTAATAAATAGAAGCTTTTATAAATTATTTATTATGCATTTAAATATTGCAATGTTGAAAATGATGAGTATGTATTAGTGCTATGAACACTAAGAACTGCAGGAAAGAATTTTATGAATTCTGAGTTCAATCCAAAGTTTTGAGCTTTGAGTGTTTAAAATTCAAAATGTTCAGACATTGTAGTCACAGTGGCTAAAGTCTAAACATAAAGAGACATTGATTAAGTTTTGTGGCATTAATCAGGGACGCCATTATATATGTTAGGCCCCAGGTTAGAACTCTACCACCTCAGCCTCACAATATATTAGCTATTTAATAACATCATTACTAACAGAATATTATCAAGGCATATTTTATACAATTATAAACCAAATGTAAAACATTATAAACACTGTGACCGGCGGCAAGAAAGACAGTTGAGAGTAGGCAAAAAGTTGGGGTACCACCCTGGTATCCCCGTTTAATCGAATTTATGTCAAACAAAAAGCAAGTACTTGTAGAAAAATAAGAGATCCTAGCCAGACAAAGTCTCAAGTGGTGCCATGTGCCAGTCACTCCACAATATTCTGCATAAGACTCTTGGTACAGTGATTCGCTATCACGAGCTCTAACAAGCCTGTGGGTGTCGTCGTGACACACATAAAAGTGCAACTCTTTTGGTTGTATGCCAGTTAGCAAGCAAACAATGTCATACTTTTAGCACAGTTGTTCTAATTATTAAGGAGTGACACCTTGTTAAACCCTGTGAATTGGAAAGTAGATATCTAACTCACACTTGGTACCCTTCTATTATTTCAATCATTGTAGATAAAAAACAAAATATAGAAAATATAAAAGCATTGTGGTATTTATTAATGCATAATAATGCCAAATACAAGAAAATATAATAGAAAAATAAAATAAAAAAGTCTGGATAAGAATAGCCTTAGGAAAAGCTAACAGAAAAATCATAAAGGGTAGATATCCTGGGCTGCTTTTTGATTTAACGATTGGTTTCCTTCATAGATTACATTGTTTGATGTCCAGATGAAATGGTCACACGTGTCTCAATCTCTGACGTTGCTTTCTCTGTTTTTTCCTTCTGCCATTATTTTTGATCCCATAGACAAGCCATATACAGTATGTATTTAGATGCACGTGTGGGGTTTCAGGAGTAATGACATTGGACACATTCAATAGGCTACCTTGTCCTGATGACGGATGACTCTGATCGAGTTTTTGATATTTTAACTAACTCCACACTCCTTCCTTTCTCAAGCTGTAAACTAATTTCGTATTTCCAGCTCCTATGTTGTCTATCCATTCCCATGTAACAAATTGATTAAAACAGGTTATATGGATTCTGTACTTATTTCACATTCCCAGATCGTAAACTAATAGGAAAAGAAATCAAACTGAACAAATGCATGCAATACAAAAGAATGTACAAGAAAGGCTTGCAATGTCTATAATTCAAGTAATGTAAATTCAGTTCATTCTAGTTTGTGTGAGCGAAATAATTCAAACTTAATATAAACAGTTCAAAAACTGAAGATTTTCCACACCAGGAGAATATTAAATGAAATACATTGTTAATAGTATTTAATATAAATTTCAAATGGTTAAATTGATTGTTCAAATTTAGGATAAAAAATATAAATTCCAATATTTCATATTTTTGATACAGTACATAAAAATTGCATTTTTTAAATAGATCTTCCTTCAAAGCAGAATAAAATGTGAAAACAATCTTGCAAATATTTTGGTAAACCGTATACTATACTCATGTTGTGAATATGGAGAAAGCCATTTGCTGGCTACATCTGATTTGTTTTTTTCCATTTTGCATTCTAGAAATCATGTTTTCTATTAAGGCAGCATGCTATATTGCCCTTTCCATCCAACTCAAGTATCGCCTAAGTCAAACTGTTTAGGATGTGATATGAAAATAGAATACATCTAGAAAAATTAACTCAAGCTTGTGGAGAAAGTCCACCAGACATCAAATCATGAAGATGTAAGTCAGTAGAAGTAACAATCACATCAATGTCCAGCCATACATATGTATGTGTGAAACAGTGACTGCTTGATTCAGAACAAAAAAGTCACAAAAAAATGGCAAAATTTTGTAAAAAGAAAGGAAGTTAACAAATAACAGTATAAGCCATAAATAAGCATTCTGTACCAGCTTGAAATGGCACTCAACACAGAAAGGCAGTATGTTTCCCTGTCCCAGAACTAACCTGATGCCGTCCTTCACTGTGGAGCCTTTTTGTTCTGTGTCATTTGAAACCCAGCCTCAGAGTTTTGGGATGTTCTTTGATAACAGTTATGGTTCAAGGGGTCAAAGATAATAAAGGCACAAGGCACTAGGATATTTCTGTTGTTCCAATAGCTCACTGTGTGTTTTTATTTGAAACTCATTTTTGAGGTTTTCTGCTTTGGTATAAAATGCCATCCCTTTTCTTCCCAGAATGCAGACTGCTCTGTATTATTCATTAAATAACACCATAATGTCTGCAGGATAGGGGCACAGTAGTTATGTCGAGATATATTTGACTTCCCAAACATTTCATGAAAAGTAATGGGCCAATTTGGAATATCTCTAAATCTACATTATTTGGACATTTCATGTTATCATCCATAGGCCTATGCTTATAATAAAGATAATTTGAGCAAACACAGACCATTGTCTAAATGTATAAAATTTAACCTTCTACTTCACGCAGTCAAATGAAAGGCAAACCTAAGGCCACATTTTAGAAAGTAACCAAGACCTTATATAAATCTTACAAATGCTGGGCTCTTCGAGCCACAGTCAAGGTCCCACCACACAGACTCTAGAACAGAGAGGTCTGCAAAGTCATTCCTGGTGGGCTGAAGTGGCTGCAGATTTTTATTCCAACCTGTTTGCTTAATTTGAACATAATCCTTGCCATTAACAGATCTAATTTAATTTTATGTGTTGTTTGTGTTTTCATGCTGCCATGTTAGGTCATTCTGGTATTGTACAGTTTTTACCATCCTAGGATATCGTCCAAATGATTTTTATCTTGAAGTGGATGAGTAATGCTCGGTCCCTCACTTTGTTTTCCTCAGATTCCTTCCAAATATTTAATTCACAATGAACAGACACAATTGTAAATGCTTCTTTTGTTATTTGCGTCTTATTGTTAATAAGTAGAAATTACACAGTTAATGCAGCTGTTTAGGACTAAAATAGCTATTAAGGGTGCGAAATTTTAACAAGCAATACAACTGAAATGAAGCATAAAAATTTTGCTTGAGCAATACGTGCTTCAACAACAATAACTGACTTCTCTTTAAGAAATTGGCAGGCAGTGTGGCGTAGTGGTTAAGGCTGTACACTTCATTGTGTGACCATAAACAGGCCACTTCACCCTGTTTGTGCTCTAATTGGTTAAACAAAATAAATTGAGCCAATTGTATTTCAAATGTTGTAAGTCATCTTGGATAAAGGGGTCTGTAGTCTGAGTTGGAGCAAAAGCCTTCAGCCACTATAGCCCTCCAGGACTGACTTTGCAGAATCTCGGTATAGAGGCACATCCTGCCATCATTCTAGAAATGGGTATAGAACCATTTCTAAAGTTCTAAAACCTTTTCATTCTGTGGCCCATTTATGAAACTGAAAAATGATTGGACACCATAACACAACTGATTCAGCCATCTTATATTTTCAGTCAGTCAGTCATTTTCCAATCTGCTATATCCTAACACAAGGTCACGGGGGGTCTGCTGGAGCCAATCCCAGTTGGCACAGGGTGCAAGGCAGGGCACCAGCTCACCACAGCCATCTTATATTTTATTCCTTATAAAGAACACATACATTCAATACATTTCTAATCAACATTTTTTTTTAAATAAGAGCATACAAAATTTAAAAAATGAGAGGCAACTATTCACTCTATGAAGAACATTCATTTGTACATTTGGATTTGAAATGGATGTACAGGTCGGCCCTTATGATTTGCATGTTTACGATTCAAGAAAATGGCTTTATTATCGGTTTTGTCTTCAATAATCAAATGGAAATTATTTTGCGAGTTTTGCAACCTATTGCTGAAAAACACAGACTGCTCTATAGCAGCACTACTTTCATGGACTGCAAATCGTAACAACCCTGGGATTATTGCATCATTGGGAAGCTTTGTCAGCTGGTGCAAGGGGTTCTGGGTAAAAGAAGATGAAGGCGCTAGCGTGAGTATTGAGTCATAAAAAAACAGCTGACTCACAGTCAGAGGGGTCTGTTTGTTTCATCAATTTACTACACAATTAGATTACAATTTCACCTATAGGATTACAGTTGTCTTTGTTTGTGTGATGTTGTCTAGGCTGGAATTCTTCACTTACACTAGAATCCCAATAGGAAAAAACTTTTTACGTAACTTTTAGAAAGAATTTCTTTTCATAACAACACTACCATTATTTGTATCTGTGAAACTGGACTTTGTAATGAGTGTTATTATTTTCTGCTTAGTGTTTTCATAGAAGTCTTCTATATCTCTGAAATTAATCATTTTTGACATTTACTGTACTACCACAATTTTATTATAAGTTATTTTTTTTTTAAATTTAAAAAGCTTAATGTTTGCTTGCTAAGTAGACACAATGACAGCAGAAAAAGGACTGTGAGCACATCTAAACTTGAACAAAGTTAATTACAGTAATCCCTCCTCGATCGCGGGGTTGCGTTCCAGAACCCCCCGCGATAGACGAAAATCCGCAAGTAGAAACCATATGTTTGTGTAGTTATTTTTATATACTTTAAGCCCTTATAAACTCTCCCACACTGTTAACATTATTAGAGCCCTCTAGACATGAAATAACACCCTTTAGTCAAAAGTTTAAACTGTGCTCCATGACAAGACAGAGATGACAGTTCTTTCTCACAATTAAAAGAATGCAAATAGATCTTCTTCTCTTCAGGAGCAGAGAATTTCAGAGGAGAGAGAGAGATGCCGCAAAGAAAAGCAAACAATCAAAAATCAATACTTGTGCTTTTAAGTTTGCGCGCATTTTAGAGGAGCGTCAGGATCTTCTAAGCAAACAGCCTCTGTGCAAACAGCCCCTCTGCTCACATCTCCTCCGTCAGGCGCAGAGAACGTCAGAGAGAGAGAGCGAGATTAAAGCAACAATCAAAAAATCAATACGTGTGCTTTTGTGCTTTTAAATATGCCGAGCACCGCAATAAAGTGGCATTTTTTTAGAGGAGCGTCAGTATCTTTTAGGCAAACAGCACCTCTGCTCACAGCCCTCCATCAGGCAGAGAATGTCAGAGAGGGTGAGAGAGAGGCAGAGACAAGCAAACAATCAAGCTCCGCGCGGGATGCATATCTTATAGCATTGAGGAGTTTTAGTTAATATGTAATACATGCTCTGATTGGGTAGCTTCTAAGCCATCCACCAATAGCGTCCCTTGTATGAAATCAACAGGGCAAACAAACTGAGGAAGCGTGTAGCATAAATTAAAAGACCCACTGTCTGCAGAAATCCGCGAACCAGCGAAAAATCTGTGATATATATTTAGATGTGCTTACATTTAAAATCCGCGATAGAGTGAAACCGCGAAAGTCAAAGCGCGATATAGCGAGGGATTACTGTACTTTTTTTTTTAAAATATAATATTCATCCACCACTGAATTTATCCTGAGCAGAGTCACGGAGAAGCTGGAGCCTGTCCCAGAAAACTTAAGGTGCTAGGCAGGAACAATCCATGAACAAGGCACTAGTCCATCACATGGTGAACAAATACACACACATACACCAGGGCCAATTTAGCATTGCCAGTCCACCTAACCTGCATGTCATTGGATTGTGGGAGGAAACCAGAGCACCCAGAAGAAACCCAAGTGCTCATGGGAAGGACGTGCAAGCTCTATGCAGGGAGATCATGGACATGAAACCTGATCTCCTTACTGTCAGGAAGCAGCACTACCATCGGGCCATTGTGCTGCCTCTTAAATGTAATTTATTATATCCAATCACCAGTTAAGCACAATTTACAAAAACAATGCTATATTTACCAGAAAAAAAATTAAACTAAGTGTAATACTTCTGAAATCCAAACTAAATAATGAAACAAATTTAGTTAGCAAACTCAATAACTTTAAGATCAAAAGGTGTAGATTCCATGAATCTTTCTACCACTATGTCCAGAACTAAACTCAAATTTAAAAATACATCATGACATATTCAAAAAATATGAATTTGAATATTTCAAATTACACAACAAAAGGCTAGGAGATGAAGGGGATAAAACCTTTAATTAGACAATAATTCTATTAAAAAAAGAAATTTCTCCTATAACAAATTTTTATTTAAGTTACTTGGAACACAGGGAATGACAAAAATAAGGAGTCTGCTCAGTGCTCCTGCAGCATGACTGGAACTACAGCTGAACTCCAAATGACTATCGCAGACTGCTGCTCACTTGGGTGATTTGGAGGTCCACCCCGTGGAATCAGTTAATAACAAGCTATGAACTGTAACACAAACAGATAATAATTGATGCATAAAGAAAGCAAAACGTTGAAACAGTCTAGACAAGAACAGGCCATCCAACCCAACAAAGCTCACCAGCACTATACACTTAACTCTTCTAAAATAACATCAAGTTGAGATTTAAAAGCTCCTAAAGTCTTACTGTCTACTACACTACTTCTTAAAGTATTCAGTGTGTCTGTGGTTCTTTGTGTAAAGAAAACCTTCATGATGTTTGTGTGAAATTTACCCTTAACAAGATTCTAACCATGTCCCTATGTTCTTGATGAGCTCAATTAAAAAAATTAACATTTACTAAGGTTAAATAATTAAACATAAATAAAAGCAGAAGGTGATAATTATCAAGGAAAAAACAAAACACGGGGAAAAAACAAACAAAACTATGTCCATGGATGGAGTCACACTGCAATAAAGACATATTCATCCATCCATTATCCAACCCGCTATATCCTAACTACAGGGTCACGGGTATCTGCTGGAGCCAATCCCAGCCAACACAGGAAACAAATCCCTGGGCAGGGTGCCAGCCCACCAAAGGGCACGCACACACACCAAGCACACACTAGGGACAATTTAGAAACGCCAGTGCACCTAACGTGCATGTCTTTGGACTGTGGCAGGAAACCGGAGCACCCAGAGGAAACCCACGCAGACATGAGGAGAACATGCAAACTCCACGCAGGGAGGACCCCGGGAAATGAACCCGGGTCTCCTAACTGTGAGGCAGCAGTGCTGCCCACTGCGCCACCATGCCACCCATAAAGACATATGTTTTCCTAAATATATCTTGTGATGCAAATCAGTGATGTTCCTGGGGTCATCTGGACTTTTGGAACCTTCAACATCAGACTCTTCTTGCCCAGGTGATCCAGCCAGGGCTGAGGAAGCACTGACTTGTGGCCAGGTTGTACTTTTCATCACTGCTCACCCCTCCTCATCCAAAGGCCTTCTGCAGTCGCCACGGCTTCTCTTCTTCTCTTGTCAGACCCATAAATGAAAAGGATGATAATCATTTTGAAAAAGAACTGTCCAGTAAACCCACTACAGCCTATTTCAATCGACACACTCCTTGTCCACCACCCATTGTCCCTGCACTGCTCCTCCAGCTCTGCATATCATGCTGACATCCTTCCACTGGACTCTTTGATCCGATCCTCCCATGGAACAGTAAGCTCCAAAAGTATGACCTGCTTGGGGGATTTTGAGAACAAGAAAATGTATGGTCTCAATGTTGTTGCAACTTCTTTTGGGAACTTCAGTTATCTGTCTAGATAAACTCTCAGCTCCCAGTCAAGTGCTGTGGCCAGTAAGTCTGTGTAGGTGAAATACGGAATCCCAATTGCTGTTGGTGGCGTATCCTATGCTCTACCAAAGATGATGGTCATTGCTGGTGTTGTCTGGCAGTGCTTGTTCTGTGTGAGGCACTGTGGATGGTGTCTACTATGGCCCTTAAAACCTAATTGTGACATCACTGGTATCTACTACCCTCAAAGCCATGTTGCAACAACTCAAGATGTGCTCCACAGTGCTTTTGTCTGGGCCAAGCAGGTATGCTGGGGTTTTGACCATCCCCCAACAGAACAGGTTGGAAGAACTTGGTAGAACATCATAGAAAGCCTTCCAAAGCTCAGGCCATGAAACTTTGTACTTCACTGCACGTTCTCATCTACTTCAGGCTTCCTTTTTGTTGCATACAAACTGCTTTGCTGGCTCACTCCTTTTCAATCACTTTCTGTACTTCCTTTTGAACTGAAAGCCTCCTTTCCTCCCCCGCGCCTCATTATAGTGCAAAATTTCGTGGAATCTCAAACCAGTCCTCTCTTGCACTGTTGTGCCCACCAGGGCTTGGAGTCTCAACCGAGACAGCCAGCTTGATAGCCTCTGCTGCCCTCCACTTCCATCCCTTACTGACCTCAAAAGTAGCCCAGTGGACTTCAAAGTCTTTGGAATCCCTATACTGCAGTAGCTCCCTTGCACGGCTTACTTTAAATTGGACAGTTTAACCTTGTTGTTTTTGCCATAAAGGGTACCTTGTAATGACTAGGAACAAGCAGCAGTGAATGTGTTTTTTCAGGTGAGGAGTGGTATCACTTAATATGTAAAATCATGTGTTTTACAAATGTGCCATGTAAAACATTTTAAAACTGCATTTTTCACTTCAGGTGATATTTTGCAGGGTGCATATATGGTTTAAGCAGGATTGATATACATAAGGCATGATCTTTGTAATCTCAGAACATCTGATTCCTCAGATCTTGTCTGTTTTGAATAGAACTGATGTGAATAATAAAATTTAACATAGTGCAACAAAGTATAAGAATAAGGTGCCTGGATTCACGGTCCCGCATTTGTATAAGTTTTAGGAAGTCACTGCACACTGGAGAGAGTCCGAAGGACTGAAAAATGGCAAATATCATGCCATTATGTAAAAAGGGTGACAGGGCAGATCCAAGCAACTATAGGCCAGTAAGATTAACATGCATCACAAGAAAATTAATGGAAGAAATTATTAAGGATAAGATTGAGCAGCACCTAGCAAGGACAGGAGTTATTAGGAACAGTCAGCATGGGTTCAGAAGAGGGAGGTCATGTTTTACTAACATGCTGGAATTCTATGAGGAGGCAACAAAAGGATACGATCAAAGTGGTACTTATGATATTATTTATCTGGACTTTCAGAAAGCATTTGATAAGGTGCCACATGAGAGGTTGGGCATCAATCTAAAAAGTGGGAGTTCAGGGTGATACTTTTAGATGGGTGCAGAATTGGCTCAGACACAGGAAGCAGAGGGTGATTATGTGAGGGACCGCATCAGAATTGGCCGATGTTAAGAGTGGCGTTCCACAGGGTCAGTTCTAGGGCTGCTGCTATTTTTAATATATATAAATGATATAGATAGGAATATAAGTAACCAGCTGGTTAAATTTGCAGATGATACCAAGATAGGTGGATTAGCAGATTATTTGGAATCCATATATCATTACAGAAGGACTTGGATAGCATACAGGCTTGGGCAGATTTGTGGCAGAGGAAATTTAATGTCAGTAAATGTAAAGTATTACATATAGGAAGTAAAAATGCTAGGTTTGAATACACATGGAAAATTGAGAGTATACCTTATGAGAAGAATTTAAGAGTTGTAGTGGACTCATCACTATCAACTGCCAGACAGTGTTCAGAAGCCATTAAGAAGGCAAACAGAATGTTAGGTTATGCAGCACGAAGTGTAGAATGCAAGTCCAAGGAGGTTATGGTCAAGCTTTATAATGCACTGGTGAGGCCTCATCTTGAGTACTGTGTGCAGTTTTGGTCTCTAGGCTACAAAAAGGACATAGCAGCGCTAGAAAAGGTACAGAGAAGAGCGACTAGGCTGATTCCAGGGCTACAGGGGTTAAATTATGAGGAAAGATTAAAAGAGCTGAGCCTATACAGTTTAAACAAAAGAAGATGTGAAGAGAAGAGGTGACATGATTGAAGTGTTTAAAATTATGAAGGGAATTAGTACAGCTGATCGAGAGTGTTATTTTAAAATGAATTCATCAAGAACACAGGGACACAGTTGGAAACCTAAGGGTAAATTTTGTACAAACATTAGGAAGTTTTTCTTTATACAAAGAACGCTAGACACTTGGAATAAGCTACCAAGTAGTGTGGTAGACAGTAAGACTTTAAGGACTTTCAAAACTCAACTTTGGGGTTTTTTTGGAAGAAATAAGTAGATAGGACTGGCGAGCTTTGTTGGACTGAATGGCCTGTTCTCGTCTAGATTGTTCTAATGTTCTAAAGTTACTGCAGTGGGAAAAGAGTCACGATTAAGATACAGGATGCATATAAGGATGAATAACTCATCTTAATTGTACAGTAGAGAACAAAAACGCTAACTGGGTTATATAGCATGATGTGTAAAGAGCAACTCACGGGACATTATGTTTAAGCCTTATAACAGAGTCATGAGGCTTTATCCGGAGTAGTGTGTGCAGTTTTGATCTTCAGACTGCAAAAAGACACGTTAGTGCTAGAGAAAGTCCAAAGGAGAGCAACCAGACTGACTGTGGAAAGAACGGGCATGACGAAAGATTGAAACAGCAAACTGTGATGAAGAGGTATAGAAAGAAACAACAAAAAGTCGAAGGTTTGGGGTATTCACCCTGCACACTTGGTGAATAAAAGGCAAAAATAGCAAAACAAGTAATCTTAATAGACTCAGTCTACAACTGAACTGAAATACATGAAACAATATGGCGGTTTTATAGTGAGTTGACAGGAAAGGGCGTGTCTTGAGGAATGGAAACCAGAAGTGAGGTCAGGACTGGAACCGGAAGCGAGGTCAGGTGAGATTTCCTTCTGAGGATCTACAGAGGAGGAAAGAGAGAACACATCAGTGTCCATTGCCAGCCCTGGTCCGATATATACAGTATGTACACTTATTAAGCCCATCGACTGCCTGTCATATGCATGTGTGTGTCAGAGTTTAGCATAATGGATGTTTTTTTTTTTTCAATTTTGAAGGGAATTAGTATAGTGGTTTCAACCTGCAACTGTAAAATTAATTTCTCAACTAGAACATGGACAAGCAATTGGAAACTTGTCAAGGGCAGATTTCACACAAATGTTAGAAAGTTTTTCTTCACACAAAGAACTATGGACACATGAAATGAACTGCCAAGTTGTGAAGTGGAGAGAAGGACTTTAGGAACCTTCAAATTTCTACTTGATGTAATTTTGCAGAATTTAGGTGATTAGGACTGCCAAGCTAAATCTACTCTTGCTAAAAATTTTCCAGTGTTCTTAATTGGAACTCATCAACAGGACTCTTCTGGGAAACACAGGACATTTGGTTCGCCCAATCTCTGTAGGCAACTGCTGATCCAAACAAGCAAGTAGGTGTGCTGCTGTCAGAAAGTAAACTTGTAAGATTCATTACATATTTTGTGAAAGTGTGCTTACACAGTTTCTACATGAATTGTGTATCAAACTGCATTCACACACACACATTTCTCCAAATGATACTCAGTGCTGGTGGCAGGTCCTTGCATCTGCAAAAGTTGGTAAATGCTATTGACTGCTGATGCTGAAGTCTCAGCACTGCCTTTGGCTCAATGATAATGTGCTCCATGACTGAATGAAGTGGGTTTAGAAATGGATGAATGAATAGAGTGTGACAAAGCCTCTTTACCAGCACTCAACAGCACTCTTCGACTGTGGCCAATGCCTTCCCCGTTCCCACAGGCACAATACAGTTCTAATAAGCACAAGCCCACACAATTCTTCCTCTCTTTCTCTTTTCTCCACCACTCCTCTAAAGCAAGCTTCATTCCACTACCAGCCGACTCTGGCTCCCGGAGTGGTGGCTGCTGGCTTCTTTTACAGCCCACCTGGAAGTGCTCCAGGTGTTTGACAGCTTATTTTCCGGTTACACCTCTAGGTGTGGTGGAAGAGCCGCCCACATGGGCTCAGGAACCACTGCTGCACTCCCTGGTGGCACCCCCAGATTCCAACAGGGTTGAAGAGACCTCCATCTCCCATGGAGCCCTGCGGGAATCTGAGACACCACTGCCGCCCTGGAGGCCTGCCATCTAGCGTCCCAGGGGAGGTACTGTTCAGTCCCTGCTTGTTCCCCTGGACCATATAAAGAAGAGGTGTCCCCGGTCATCCACCACAAGAGAAATATTTGTTAAAAAAATTGTATCTGGCCAGTGGTTGTTTTTGCAGGTCTAGTATGATGAATTCCCAGTATACCCTGTTTTCCTTCTCTCATCCGAAACACTTTTGACTGCTGTTCAAACCCATACATTTTTTCAACAAATTATCTAAAACAGACTTCACCCCTCACTCTACTGTTTTAACAAAAGCAACTGGCAGTAGTTTCAAATTCTTTTGGAAAGATTTGTAATCATTTTTATTACATTGCCAATCAGAAGCTTCAAGAGCTGTACTCTCCAGTAGAGGGCAAACTCAGCACTCCCTTTCTCATGCTGGTCCATAGTGGTATTTTTTATTTTCTTGTGTGGTTAGGGTTAGGGTTAGTTGAGTCATTTTATACATATTTTTCTCTTCTGTTCATCTATTTTTGAAGAATTTGTTTTTATCATTTATGTGGTCTTTTGGGTTGTTTAATGTTGTGTTAAATAATGTAAATCATGCAACAGCATCTGGGGCCATGTAACCCCCAAGGCTGTCCTATTGATGTGGTGGCCACTGTGTATAAATGTGGCACCATTTTACTCCAAAACTATCCTTCGATGGATAAAAATCAAAACACTTGTTGGTTAGTTCAAACAAACAAGCAGGAAGGTCCATTTTGGTTTTCTTTGACTATTCTTTCTGACAATTTCCTCAAACTTGGTGCTTGGTTCACTTGTCTTTTTGGTTACTACTCCAGCTGGTCTAACGTCTATGTGTTTTCATGTCTTGTTTCTTTTCCTGTCACAATAATTTACTTGCACTGTTGTATGCACAATACATACTGTAGCATTTTTGAGGCTGGATGGCTTTACTTCCTACCATTTACCTTTCCACATTTGCTTTGCTTGATGCATTCACACCAATACATGTGTCAATACACATAAATGGGTTAGGGTTGGAGTATAACATGGGCTAAACGTTAACATTATACAAAGTTATTGTCTGTTATACCTGCATTTTTATCACTCTTTAATTTAATATTGTTTTTTATCAGTATGCTGCTGCTGGAGTATGTGAATTTCCCCTTGGGATTAATAAAGTATCTATCTATCTATCTATCTATCTATCTATCTATCTATCTATCTATCTATCTATCTATCTATCTATCTATCTATCTATCTATCTCATGTGTGAGCACTCACATAGTGACAATGTAGAATGAAAAGAGACCTGTTCAGAATGAAAACAATATCCGTGTGAGCTTAAGGGGTGAACCTGTAACCTAGGGGTCACACAACAGATGAAGGACCACAAGATAGCAAAAAAAAAGATAAGATTGTTTTTGTAGGCTAAAATAAATAGTTTCACAAAGTCAACCTACACTAAGTCTTTATTGTATTTATTAACATCCATCTCTTTGTTCTGTAAAAGTCAAAGTGAATTGCTGCCTTAATAGTGTTGCCCAGTAGCGAATCTCAGGGGAGACGTTAGTTAGTTGATAAGAAAATAATAAGAAAGATTTTGAAGCATAAGTAAAGCTTCCAGTTTAGCTAATAATGACATGGTGGGTCTATCGCTTTGTACGTAATGATTATTTATCTGTACTTCTACCACAAATTAATTTAATTTATTGAAATTAAAACAGAATCAACTACCCTTATGAACATCATTATGGTTAGGGTCACTATAATATGCAAACATACGGTGCCTCTAAAATGTATTCACCACCTTGTAAGTTTTCATATATTATACAATATTGAATCACAGTGGACTTAATTTGCCTGTTTTGATACTAAACAACAGAAAAAAACATTCTTTAATGTCAAAGTGAAAACAAATCCCCTCAACATGTCTAAATTAAGTACAAATATAAAGCACAAAATAATTGATCACAAGTATTCACCCCCTTTGACATGACACACCTAAATCCTCACTGGTGCAGCCAGTTGGTTTAAAAAGTCAAATAATTAATTCAATGGAGATTACCTGTCTGTAGTAAATGCACCTTATCTGGAAGGTCCAAGTTGTGGTCAGTCAGTATCAAACTAACCTACACAATGAAGACAACAAACCACTTCAACCAACTCTATGAAAAGGTGACTGAATAGCACAAGTCAGGGAATGAAGACAAGAACATAATGTGGCGGACAGCCGGGACTGTTACCCAGCCGGGACTCCCTAACTATGGAAGGACTGGTAGAGAGAGTATTTCCAGGACCAACAGAGGGCAGCCTCCTTGGTGTCCAGCGGGGTTATGGGTCATCATGATCATAGAAGCTCAGCCCTGTTGGGACCCATAGCCTCCGCCAGGGGGCATGTGGATGTTTCCAGGGCCCTATTTGACAGCACTTCCGCTGCACCAGGAAGTGCTGGAGAAAGAAGCTCATTGGGCCCATGGAGTTCTTCCGAGTGCCCTATAAAAAGGGGCCAGTCACCAGAATTCATCGGCCAGAGTCGGGAGGAAGAGGACAAAGCCTGTAGAGAGGACTAAAGGCGATGGCAAAAAGACAGTGCTTGCCTTGCGTGCTGTGGAAGGCAACTATGCAAATAAATTGTGTGCCGTGTGGACTATAATTAGTGTCCTGCCTGTCTGTGTCAGGGTTGGGGCGGCTGTACACGCCCAGGCATCACAATGAAATTAATTATTAAGAAATAAAGAGTATGGCACAGATGTATACCTGCTAAGAACAGGCCATCTACAAATATTAAATGACAGTGCAAGAAGACAACTAGTTGGGAAGGCTAACAGACCTTTCAACACTCTGAAGGAGTTAAAAGCTACAGTGAAGATTGGAGGGAATGTGCATAAAATAGCTTTTGCCCGGATGTTGTACCAGTCAAACCTGTAAGGGAAAGTGGCAAAGAGAAAGCTACTGGAGACTCTGATGGTTCTATGTTCTGATGATACCAATATTGAGTTTTTTGGTTATCAGACTAAATGCCATGCTTGGTGGAAACCTGGTTAAATCTTGGAGGATAAACTGATGCAGTCTACAAGAAATCTGAACCTAAGGTCCCAAGTATGAAGCCACAGCTACACGGGAATGACTTAAAAACACTAAAGTTAATGTGACAGAGAGCCTGACTGAGCTTGAGCAGTTTCACAAAGAAGAATGGGGAAAAACTGTAGTATCCAGATGTGCACATGGACTCAAGGGTGTCATGTCATGTCATTTTCTAACCTTAATTAATCCAGATCAGGGTTGAAGGGGGTGCTGAATTGCTGACCCAAAACCTATTTGTATCATCCTGGATAACTGAATGACAGCCATGTTACAAAACGTTGTTGCGGAATTCCAGAAACATTTGCCAACCCGCTATATCCTAACACAGGGTCACGGGGGTCTGCTGGAGCCAGTCACGGCCAGCACAGGGCGCAAGGCAGGAACAAATCCCGGGCAGGGCGCCAGCCCACCGCAGGGCACACACACACACACACACCCACACACCAAGCATACACTAGGGACAATTTAGAATCGCCAATGCACCTAACCTGCATGTCTTTGGACTGCGGGAGGAAACCGGAGCACACAGAGGAATTCCACGTAGACAAAGGGAGAACATGCAAATTCCAGAAACATAAAATAAAAAATCAAAACAATAACAAAGACATTAAATAACGAATATAATTAACCTAAGAAGATACATAACTATATTTAAAGGTTAATAAAGAAAAATGTATCTTTTTCCAAAATAATTTTAAAGCAATATTCGTTCATGACAATAATAGCTTCCAAGGGGGTGAATACTTTTTATAGGCACTGTCAAATTAAGTCTAAGGTATTATGATGCAGTTATTCAATTCACAGTAGAATTCTACTTACATTTCCTTTCAGAAACATGGTACGAATATTGCAAACAACATCTGCACTAGTCCTCTCCCTGAAAGATATTTTAATGGAATTGCAACATTAAATGCCGTGCATCTTCGGTTTGGAATAAAGACTTATCCTTATGAGGTCCCCAGAATACTGTGAATCAATGGCTAGTTTCTGGTGCACTTATTATCTTTTGTGAAATTCAAACATTAAAGCAGGTGTATATATTGCAAAATCCAAAGACACACTCCAGGTCTCCCTTTTCGCTCTGCGCCAATTACATTTATGGAAAAAGCCTTCAATTGCAGGAATAACATTGCTACCCACTCAGACTAGTTGGCATGTAAGCAAGCCACTTTCAGTGTGCACATCTGAGGGAATGAGAGGTTCTCCTGATCAACAAAATTACCATTCGTTAGTGTGCAGAGTGAAGATTCTGACAGCAATGTGCCAATAAATTCAAGGATATTTTTAATGCAGCCCAGTTCCTTTCAAAAGCTTTCTTTTAAAGGCCAGCCTAACAGACTCCTGGGTAGATAGTTCAGCCGAGCTTGAAAGAGATGAGGCAATTAAGGCAAATCAAAGGATGTCTGCCTTCTTGCTAAAGATGTATTAAAATTGTAAAACAGCATCTTGGGAATTTTTGAGCTGCTAGACCGACTTAGCTATATGCAAGACAAAATTGTTTCCTAAATGCTTTTGTTTGTTTTTTGTTGAAAACCCCTGATCCCAGTGGAAGCAATTTTATATACTATAATGAATAAAGCAAACAAGTAAAGTTTATACAAATCAAACCTTATTTCTTTATTTTCTTTTCTTTCTGAAAAAACACATACTGTTTAATAAAAATAGGATATCCTACATACAGTATATACTGTAGAAAGCTTCGTATATCTAAAGTTTTCAGTATCCTGCCAACTACAAAAACGTGAGCAAATAATATTGCATCCCAAGATGTAAACAAGGCATTACTGAAAGCTCCCATATTAATGGTTGCTGATCTGCTAAGCCAATACTTGCAAATACCTCCTAGCTTAACTTACCATGATGATGTGAATCTTTATACCCATCGTATTTGAGACATTTTTATGTTCAAAAATTATAGACATCTTAACGGACATGTAATGAAGAGTAAACTGCAAGAAGAAATAGTACAATGTAAAGCAAATTAAAACATTTTTGTCCTACATACTTATACTACAACTTTCCTCTTCTTTTTTCTTGTCTTCTGTCTGTGTTAACCTAAAAAGTTTTTATATCAAGGGTCACATATTTTGGACAAGAAACATCACCATAAGCTATTGGAGAAAAAAACTCTCTGCTGTCCTGTAATTTTACAATTAATATAGATCTGGCTTACATAACATGGCATAAAGTGTAGCTAAGACTACACTTTTTTACTCATAGGTAGAATCTCATCAGCTACTTAGAACAAGGATATGTTCTACATAATTTTTAAGAACTTGAGTTAAGAACTATAGTTGAAGTTACCTTCTGCCAGAGTTCTATGAAGATTCCTTTTCAAAGTAGCTACAGTAGCACCAAACTTCACCAAATCCTTTCAGTTCCTGGAGCATTACAGGTCACGTTCTTGATGATGATCTTCAGCAATGAAGTCTACCAATGGTCCACAGGATTGCAGTCCCATCATTGTATTTTGTTATTACCAACAAAGGAAAACCCGGTGGTCATATAGCTAGGCGACATTCCATAGGCTTTTGTAGACTGATGTAATTTATTTTCAGATCTATGTGTTTGTGAGAGAGGACTCAGCTGTGTCTACAGTTATAATGATAGCTGGTTTTTGAGATTACAGTTTATTTGATTGCATCATCCACACGAATAATTTTACATTTCAAAAACCACCTACAAGGAAATAAGGATTACATTTAAAACATTATTTATAGTCAAAGTATAAAAGTATCCATTAGTTGTGTTTACATTACTGTTCTCTTGAAGTGGTCATTATGGTGGTGTCTTGAGTCTAGAGACAAGAAGATGTTAAGGTTCAAAAGCAGAGATGTAGTATGAGTAGGTTTATCAGATAGAGAGAATATGAGATTAGTTTTTGAAGCTATTTTGGAGTGTTTTGAACCTTATGTACCAGTAATAAGAAAGTAATAGTCAATGGCTTACCAGAGGGAAACGGCTGGAAAAAGACTAGGGTAGGGCTCAGCAAAACTCACACAGGGAAAGAGATGTGTGACTGATGAGTAACTGTAGTATTATCCTAGGATGTCAGAGGACTCACCAGAAATACCAGACACTCTGAAGGTGAGAAAGAGGCGTAGAGAGGTTGAAAGGAAAAAGAAACATCTGCTAACTGGTAGAGGAAAGCAACCGATCTTAGGAAATGGGAAATGGCTCCACAATGCCCTTTTAAGTTTATGATGTACAGGAGGATTCTTATGCCACTCATGCTTAAATGATGGCAGCCACTAGTCTCAGAGCAGAAATGGTGTCAGTACAGTATGTTGCCCATTTGAGATAGGAAGTGTGGAGTCTGCCAATGAGAAGGTACAGGGATTTAGTGGACCTATGACCTGATGGCCTTTAGATTAAATGTGCTCGCCCAAATCTTAGAAGTGTCATCGCGATGAGACTTAAAGAAGACCTGATTGAGTGTGGAACCAATAAGTAAGTGAGGACAAGCACTTGACCGATGAGAGGCTGAGAGGTCAGGTAACATGGTGAAACAGGAAGTGAAGTGAACGTTTACTGTGGTACTTGAGTTGGACAAGTGGGTGATCCACTCTTCCAGGCAGATGACCTTCCGATGAGCATAGGTAGACCCCAAGTGACAATGTTTTATTTTTTCCACGTGACATGTTCCTTGTTTTTTAGCACATGCAAGTAAAATTTTACAGTAAACTGTATCCATGAAGATAATGACCTTATAAACCTATAAACCTATTTACTTTGTACTTTTCTGATCTCCCTATGTGCCTTAATTATTCGTATATAACCCTCTTTGAATATTGTCATCGACCCGGAGTATATAGAACTCCAGGTTAAATGTTGAAGTACCAACCGTGACACCTCATTTACTCAAAAAAATAAAATGAGAGCAAAATAATAGGCACACAATGGCACAATAATAAACAAAAGGGAATGTCAGCTGTTGTCTGAAAAGTGGACAGACTTCAGAGTCAGAGCTCCATCAGGCAATTGGTTCATCCTTCTCGGAGCACCCAGTTTTTATAGCTAATGGACCAGAAGGGAATCAGTTGCCTTCAATAGCTGTCTTCCTGTGAGTGAGACAAGAGATAGAAAACTTAGCGATCACGCCCCCTGGTGTCCTGGGGTGATACTGCTTATCTCTGATGAACCTGGAAGGTGACCGTCCAACGCGCATGTGTGACAATATTTGACATCATTGCCGTCACTTTAGGTTAGGAGGGTCACTACATGAGAGCCCTTACAGTTAAAATAGATACCTAAGTCAGATTGAACAGGCTTTTTAATCATTGTTTTCTGCTATTTTGTGTTTGATTTCACTGCACAACAATTTTTTTTGAAAAGTCTTGCTTCTAGCTGAAAAGAAGCTGATTGTCACAGGTACCTACTGGTTATGCACAAATATAGTTTTGGTTTTACTACATCACGTTAGGAAGTCTGAGAAATAGGCATTTATATGTTGTGGTAGATAGGGGGCGCTCTCGCTCCCTTGAACCCCTGTCCACAACTCCAGACACCAGGTAAAAGTCCTCAATTCGACTTTATTCTTCAGCCACAGTGTACAAAACACCCTATCCTCCACAATACTCATACAAATCACTAATAATCACAATAATACAATCCTCCAGCTCCCAGACGCGTTGTCACCCTTCCACCCAGCTCAGCTCGCCGTCTGGGAGCTCCCACAGTCCTTTTATATTCCCTGACCCGGTTCTTTTCTTCAACCCGGAAGCCCGTTGCTCTTCCTATGACGAACTTTCGGGTCACAGGGCACAAATGAGTCTTCGGTCCTCCCTGCAGCACCCTCTTGCGGCCCCTGAGGTATCCAGCAGGGCTGAGGATAAAAACTACAGCGTCCATGATTCCCTGCTGGTCTTCGGGGCACCTCTGTACTGCAGGGAGGGCTCCATCTGCTGGGCAAATATCGCAATGTTTACTAACAATAACGTATTTAGTCACATTTATGTTTTGCATAAGCTATTAAATTCAACAGAATTAAAAGTGTTTTGCTCATGATTTACTTTTGTATTCAATGTCTGGTGCATCATGTTGCAGTGTCCAACAGTAGTTAGCAAGCTTTGACAGATTCCAGTTGCCCTGGTATTGTTTCTCCATCGTAGCAATGTTCTGGTGAAACCTTTCACCATGTTCGTCACTGAGAGCACCAAGATTTGCAGGGAAGATATCCAAGTGTGAGTGGAGGAAACGAATCTTGAGTGAAATGTTGCACTTCATTGTTTTGAAGCTTTGAAAAGTTTGCCTACCAGCTGAATGTAGTTTGGGGCTATGTAATTGCCCAGAAAATTATCAGCAATGTCTTTGAAGACTTTCCAGACAATTTTTTCCGGCCCAACTAACAGATCTTCAAACTGCTTGTCACTCATAACATGTCTGATCTGGGGGCCAACAAAAATGCCCTCTTTGATCTTGGCGTTAGTTATTCTTGGGAATATCTGTATTAAATAACGAAAACCTTTGCCTTCCTTGTTCAGTGCTTTCACAAAATTCTTCATGACTCCCAGTATTATGTTAAGAGAAGGCAAAAATATCTTTGCTGGGTCGACAAGCAATTATTGTGCCACATTTTTCTGTCCTGAAACTAACTTTTTACGGAGTGGCCAGTTCTGTCAAGAATAGTGTGACTCTTTGGCACGGCTGTCCCATTCACAGACGAAACATCAGTACTTTGTATAGCCGAGCTGCAGTCCTAGTAACAGAGCATTGACTTTAAGTTCTCCACAGATATTCCAGTTGTACCTGCTATACTGGACGTGCTTCAGCAACAGTTCCATATTCTCATACGTTTCTTTCATGTGTGCTGCATAGCCAACAGGTACTGAAGGATAAATGTTGCTATTGTGTAACAGAACAGCTTTCGTTGATGAATCAATGAAGAGACGCCACTCTTCCAGGTTGTGATCACAACCCAAGGCCAAGAACAATCCTTCAATGTCACAACAGAAACAGACTGTCGACTTGTGCAAAAAATGGTTTTAAAAAATGGTTTTATCATGATGTCGGCCTCGAAACACATACATTTTCATACCTGGTGACAGTAAACACCATTCCTGCAGTCTCGAACCCAGCCACTCAGCTTTTGCTTTTGACAGACCCAAATCTCTCACCAAATCATTCAATTTAGACTGTGTTATCAGATGTGGATCGCCTGATGAGCATGGTTCAAAATCTGGGTCAATGTCACTGTCAGTACCCTGCATTGCAGTTTCTTCATCTGGTTCGTCTAAGGTCCAATCTTCTAGTGGTTTTGGAATTGGAAGACTGTTATCATGTGGCACGGGTCTCATTGCTGAAGGCAGATTAGGATATTCAATTGACTTCTTGTTTTTGGCAGAGAAACCAGACACATTAGTCAAACAGAAGTAACAGTCCGTCACATGTTCTTTCTGTTCTCGCCATATCATCGGAACAGCACATGTCGCACAGCAAATGTGAGTGTATTCTTTGTCTTGATCACCAATTTTGCAGCTGAAATACAGATGATAAGCTTTCTTCACAAGAGCAGTCATCCAACGTCTCTGAGGCGCAAGTGTATATTCGCCACAGATATAGCAGAATGTATTGCGACTATTACGACATTGACGAGATATTTCGCCCGACACCAAAATGTCTATAGCCTCAAGCTTGCTAACTGTTATATTGCTACAGATACTATACTGTACTTTACTATACTGATACTATACATACACACTGACTATCTATATTAACCAAATGAGCAGGATTGGTATATGCAAGCCACCTTTATAGCATGCGGAGACAGCATCAAGCTCGTTCAGACCTGCCCAGGCATACCCAGGATGTCAACTTCCACGGAACAGCTTCCAACCTGGCCTGATTCCATGCCTGGAAATGCCCAGGCTGCACAAACCGTTGTTGATAAGTCACTTATGGGAGCGAAAATGTTTGGATACAAATATAAGAAAAAATCAGGACAAAACTGAAATGGTACGTGATGGGTAAATTTTGATGTGATATTCGTGATCAGCACCCAAAAATCTATAAGAAACACCCAACAGTGTTCAAGAAGCAAAAACTTTGTTGTGCAGTGTGTTTTTAATAAACCCCATTATTTTAATTTTGATCTCTTACCTGCCTCTTTTTCACCTCAGTTGGAACAGTCTTTATGAGCCACACTATTATTACGATACACACATATTAGCATACAGATGTGCACATTCAGAAGAGTGGTGCTTTACTGCCCTCTGCTGCTGGAAAACAAATGACAGGCTAAGGAAAACCCGAAAAGTGTGAGAATAAAACAGTGCACGTTTCAGAGGAATAGTTCCATATAAAGTACCTACAGTTGAAGGAAGCATTGAAGCTGTAGACTTAAAAAATATAATAAACAAGGCTTGGATGTACCTGACAACGTATCAAAATGAGCAAGAAAAAGGACAAAGAGCACAGAGTGTATACTTTGGATGATGCCCCCAGCTCACTGATTTATTGCATCAGGAAAGTTCTGTTGTCCTAGTTGTGACCGAAAGTGTAAATCTTTCCCTAATCAGCATTTGGATGAAAGCACATTATTTCTACAGACAGAAAAGACAGCAAGTTACTTGTCTGACTGGCCTTTCACTGTGCTCCCCTTAAGCTCCCAGGAGGGAAATCGTTTAGTGGTGTTATTGACTGTGCTGTCAGCACAGGCTTCAAATTACCAATAATGCAGACGGGAGACATTGCAGGTACCGTACTGTGTTATTTATGTTGTTGGCTTAGAAATAGGCAATTAAGGGACAGCACTGAGGCGAGAGTTAATAAAAAATGGCTCAAGCTGGCCACATGAAGGGATCAGTACATGATCAGGTTCACTCTACACCTCCGGATTTCTCTCTCATGCTTTCCTTTGTTGAACTGAAACCCAAATAATTTTTTCATACTACCCCATTCTTTTTGTCAAATCTAAATTAACACAGCAGGAAGTGGCTCTGCTGTTTACTAAAATAAGTCATTCTACTTTATAGAAGCAGGACAGCTATTCCTGATAAACAAGGACCGCCTATGCGTCTGCTGTGTCGAGTGAGTCACGCACACATTTTTGCTTCCAAAATAATTTCCTGCTGTTAACAGTCCATACTTTTCTTATTTTATTTTATACATATATATAACAAGGGTCTCCTTTTAAAACTATATATACAGTATATATACTATATATATTTTTGTGGCCTGTAGAGGATTTGCACATCCCAAAACTGGAACATCACACATAGGTGCTATTCCTAAAAGACTCTTTTATTAAACCCAGTTCTTTCTTGTACTCTTTCAGTGCACATCAAATGATACTGAAACACAATACAAACCACATCTTTGCTTTTTCTTCTCATTTCCACATAAGTGTTGTTCTCCTACACACTCAACCCCCTTTTAAAGTCAGACCTAGGAGTACTTTTGGCAGGTTAGAGGTGTAGTAGAGAAGCACTTCCAGGTCTGACAGAGCTCCACGCCAGCAGGTAAACTTCTAAACTGCCTCACAGTAGCTCTGTTTAATAACCCGGAAGGCCCATAACATATTATGATCATATATCCCATGCAGCCCTGCAGGTGCCCAAGCAGGAGCATTCCTAGAGGGGTAATTTCACCTGGTGTACTGGGGTAACATATGGTCTTGGGAAACAGTCCTTCAGTATTTTTATAGTATTCTGGCTTAGATTAACCTTCCCATTTGTGATGTCAACCTACATTACAATATATATACTGGTGCATGCACGCTAATAGGGAGCATCCTATAGGGTGGTCCAGATCTAATTCTGCTCGTCTGGATGACTTTGATTTATGCGGGGACAATTCCAGTTCAGCACAGATACAATTCTTCATGTTGTCAGTATGCACACTTCTCGATGGTCTGGGATTTTTTGGGTGATTTTCTAAGTAATAAACTTAATAAGTGATAGCGTGATGAAAATTGCATAATTAGATCCTGACCACCCTATAGGTACATTTCCAAGGTAACAATACACAGGTTGACATCTGGGGAAAGACTCTTTCACCAAGCCAATAGGACCAAGCCCACTGACATTGCTTCTGATTTTGCCACTTCCACTTTTTGGGCTTCATACATTATTATTATTATTATTATTATTGCTAAATAGCCATGATGCTGGAATTTGGCATTCACCTGTGAAACTGACACCACTGCGCAAGGAGCTGGTCCCCAAAACTTTGTTATATCACTCTTCTCCATTGGGGTCATAAATGATACATGATTTCCTGTGGTGTTGGTATTTGTAGAGGAGGAAGCAGAAGAGAATGGGCTGATGAAGTAAGAAAGGAAGTGACATCAGTAGTCCTCTGGAGGGTTTTCCTCCATTGTAGGGTAAATTAAAATTTTGCTAGTTACTGTGTCACACCAAAATCTTTCTCCATAAGTACTTTAGATGGACCCAAAACCAGGTACATTCCAGATGCTCAGTGCTTGACTATATCCTGCTTAAGGTAGATAGTGCTCCCTGACCAGAATGGTACCAATCTCAGTCAGGAAGCCAAAATAAGGAAGCTGCTGTGGGGTGACTTTTCTGTCTTTTAGGGTTCCAGCTGACCTGATAGTGGTTCAAGGGTGAAATGTTGTGGCACAGGAAGCACCTCCAAGTTCAGCCTGAAAAGGTGCCTCTCCTCAAAGTGGAGAAAGAAAAGAATTACAAAATATTACAGTGCAATTGAATCTTCAATTCCTGTGCTTAGTTTTCTTTCCCCAAATACCCAATCGCCACACAATCGGCTCTGTAATAAACGTTAAGCCATCTGTAAGCTTACAAAGACGATTCTTCAAAACTTTAAGGAACACTGAAATATCTTCATAGTATGTGTTTAATTATTTTATCCATCTATCCTTCCAGTGTCGCGCCAGCTTCAGCAAATATACAGCGCAAGGCAGGAACAATACATGAACTTGCTAGCGCTGCGGCACCGTGTCCTCACATGTTTAAGTATTAACAATACAGATTATTTAAATGAAGTTAAAGTTTTATATGTATAATATAATAAACATATTTTTCTGCATTTCATCTTACAAATGATATTGTCATCCTATGTAAATATGCGCTTTATAAAGCGGCACAGGTTGTGCAATATTATAACTGTAGTGCAAGTTTACAGTGAGGTAATTGTACTTATAAGTACAAACAGTTCTACAAGGAACAATTGATTGAGTGTGTTTAAAGTTCCTGGGATGAACCGCGAGGTCCGTACAGGAAAGGCTTTGAAACGTTTTGCCGTGGGTTTGATGCTGTAATACCAATAATTCTCTTTCCAATCAGCTGCTGCTGTGGTTCCCCACTCAGATACAGTGATATAAATACTCCGAGTGGTGCAGTGAGAGTAATATGGAAAAAGATGATCCGCTGTGGCAACCCTTAAAGGGAGCAGCTGAAAGAAGAAAAAGAAGAAGATATGGTGCAGTGAGAGTAACAACACTAAAGCAGTTATGATATTTGGAATACTATGGCTATTCCCTGGTCCATTATATTGTTACAAGTTAATTACAATCAGATGCGTTACACTAATAAACAATATGCGGTTAGTTTCAGTGTATTTATAAAGCCGCATCAGGAAAATAAAGAGTAACCACACAGGAACAGTGGCACTGCTTTGACGCTGGATGCCGCAGTCTGCAAAACCGAACGGAGAACTTGCGTACGACAAGGTATGAGGTACCGTGGAAAAGTGCGTGGCTTTATGCCAAGTGTAGGTTTTATACATCGCGATTTGAACGTGGAAACGTTCTTACTCAACATTTCTGTGCATACGCACTGTTTACGCATGAGGCCCCAGGTGTATCAGTCTGCCCAGTTAGGAAGCATAAGTGATTGTGATTCAACTTTACCCACAACAGGTGAACTGGAGAAGCAACAGCAAGATAACCCCCAAGAACAAAATGGTTTTACAGGTGATGGCCACAGACAATTGCTCTCTCATTATCCTTCCTGACTGATTCTTCTCTAGTTTTGCGTTTTGCTAGTGTCACTACTAGTAACATAAAGGGGTACCTGCAGCTGATTCAGTTTGCACAGGTAGTCAAGCTACTCCAGGAATGCACATCCACATGTGCCATCACAAGAAGGTTTGCTGTGTCTCTCAACACAGCCTCAAGAGCATGGAGGAGACACCAGGAAGTATCATCTGAGCCCTTTTGGCTTGTTTAAGTAGACCCATAGAGAATTGATTGTCTTCTAGTATTTTGTATTATTTGTTTTTACTTCCTGTTTATTTGCTCATATGTTTCTGTTTTTATTTCATTTATCTCAACTTTTTTGGTTTTGGGGTCAAGAGAACACCTTACTGGCCTCAAAGTCCAATTAGTATGTCTTATGTTATTTATAAGAGCCTAAATGATTTTGATTCATATCTTCCTAGTATTCAGATAATAACACTGACAAATTACAACAATTTCTGCTTACATGATAATATCGTAGTATACATTGTCATGTGTGTGTTTATTTTGGGTTTTGAATCACTAAGGATCAGATCCTTTTGTTCATTCTTAAATAGAATGTGTATTTAGAAAATTATTTTTAATTAATGTTTTGGTTTTTTTTAATCTCATGGTCATGAATTTTGGGACTGTTAAGTCACCAGGCGTAACATATAAATAGGGCTGCAAATTGACTATCCTCCACCCTTTGGTAGATAAAACAATTTTGTAGTTTCTCTTAGCAGTAGTTAGTTTTTCTGTTAAGTAAGCCCTAGCAGTAGGATTATTATTCAGACTCTGACTTCGACCCTAGAGTAACGTCTTGCCCTTTGGTTAGTGGTTGCCTATTGTAGTTTGATCTTATAGTTTTGACCAGGGGTGCCCAATGCATTCATCGCGATTGACCTGTAGATCGCAAAGGTAGTGCAGGTAGATTGCATTGCATTCCAAACTATTTTTTTTAAATGTTAGTCTATATATCCTGCCAATGGCATTTGCCACTTGATTGACATACAGGGCAGCCAGTCTGACATCTCTTTTCTTCTAACACACTGGTCATCCCGCACGCATGATCAAACGCGCAAGCTACTGCAAAACTCCGGCTATGATCTAGTTAGCCTTCCAATGTATAACGACTAAAGAAGGGATTTAAAAAAAAATTGTTTGGGGAGGGTATGGGCTTTATGTGGAATTAGAAGAGGATTTTTTCTCTCACAATGTCACAATCGAAGTGCATTTGTCTGATCTGTCAATCTATCATTGCTATTCTAAAGAAGGAAAATGTGGAAAGGCGCTTTCGAACTGTTAATAAAAACTACGAATCTGACTTCCTTCCGAAAAGCGATCTAAGAAAGAGAAAGGAGAGGGAACTAAAATCGCAGTTAATCGGACAGCCATCATTTTTCACTCAGCTGAATTCAAAAGCTCCTTGACTGCATTATTTGGCTCTACTTATTTGTGCGAGTCAGCCTTTTCCCACATGAAAATTATTAAATCCAAATACTGTAGTGTCCATAAATGTATTGAATTGTTATTGTGCCATAAAGGTTATTCAGTTATGCAAGGTACAACAACATATATTTTATGTATAAAGTATACTCAGTATATATATATATATATATAATAATTTTTAATGTATGTAGATCATTTCGACCTGGTCATTTTAAAAGTAGCTCGCAAGCTGAAAAAGTGTGGGCATCCCTGGTTTTGACCCTCAGACCATGTCTTTGTTTCAGTTATCTTTTCTTATCTTTTTGACATAATTCTTGGGCACTTAACATATATGAAGTTTCTCCAAAGAGATAGCTCTATAACTGATAGATTTTGTCATGCAAAAGCAGGCTGGGTGACTTGTTCAGTTCATCCAGGAAGTCATTGGCTAAGCTGATATTGAAACGTCCTTGTCATACATTCTTTCACAAAAGCTAAGAAGATAAGAATAAGTGAGTTCAAACAGGTAATTAATGGCAAATATGGGACTGGACCACCTCAGTGTCTCCTAGTCTTCAAAGTGAAGAAAACATGTTCACACAATTAGTGAGTGACCGGTGTTGTCATATAGTCTTTAATAAATGGAACAAGTAGAAGAAAGTATTTGCTTGGGTTCACAGTAAGAATTAAAAGCTAAACTGGAGTTTACACTTCCAGGAGTCACTCAATCAACTCTGAAACATTAGAGGAGCCTTGTAGAGAGTACCATTGGGAATCAGAACCTGATCTTGGAAACCAAGTGGATTCTGTTTCCAAAATAATCTTTGCTGTTATTCTACCCTCTATGCAGACTTACTGCCAGACAGCCTGCAGCTTAGAGCTCTTCAGAATGTCCTGCAAGCAAATCGCAGCCCCGTTCCCTTCAGTGAAGGCATGCAGTCCCCTACACAACTCAGCTACCGGAAGAGTAGCCAAAATCGGAGATTCTCTGTGGAGGTTAGTACTGTTGCTGTGATTCAGTTCTTTGAAAGGGTTGTATACCAGAAGACAACACTCTTAAATGTTGACCGCATGGTAAAAATATCAGGAGAACTCAATGACTTACTTCATTTTATTTCACCACATTTTCTAAATGTTTTTTGCAGGTTTTGGCTGCAGGGAACTAGAGCCTATCCCAGCGGCACACACACTTACTTACACTTGGCCAACTTGACGGCATTACTGTGGAGTCCCTGGAGGAAACACACTTTGACATGAAGAGACACTAATTATAAATCTGTAAAAGTAAATGGTGCAGTGACTGAATTATTTAAGTGTGACATTAATTTAAAGGACATGCTTGTTTAACAAGACAAGCCATATCAAGTGAAATTATCTCAGAAACCACATTTTAAGATTCTAATTAACCCTTATTCAATTAATCTTGTTAGTCAATTTTTCTGGTATATAGTACATAAGTACATAAACTGGGAATCAGACTTTTATTTTTTAGTTTATCCTTTATCTTTTAATTGTTTAAATTATTACAATTTCAGTGCATTTGACAAAATATTTTAGTACTTTGCCTCGCAGTTTGCTTCCCAGGTCCTCACTGCGCAGAGTTTGCATGTTCTCCCCGTGTCTGCAAGGGTTTCCTCCAGATGCTCCGGTTTCCTCCCACAGTCCAAAGATATGAAGGTTAGGTGCATTGTTGTGTGTGTGTGTGTGTGTGTGTGTGTGCCCTGTGGTGGGCTGTCGCCCTGCCCAGGGTTTGTTTCCTGCCTTGCGCCCCGTGTTGACTGGGATTGGCTCCAGCAGACCCCCATGACCCTGTAGTTAGGATATAGCGGGTTGGATAATGGATGGATGGATGGCTGGATATTGAATGGTTCAGTAAATGTGGCTTTGTGCTTGAGCTGGATTCCCAATAGACTGCCCCACTCTGATTACTGCCTTGTACCCATTGTTGGTGGCTGGTGGATGGATTTTAGTACTTTGTGTATTTCTCCAATAACAGAAATATTCTCAGACTCACCTAATCCAGTTCAGGTCTGCAGGGGTCCAGAGCCCATTCTTGTAGCATTGGTTGTGGAGCAGAAACCAGCCCTGGACCCTCTCATGCACAAACCACAAACACACTCACACAGGGACAGTTTTGTGTCACCAAGGCCACATTTACACTTCTAGGTCTTTATGCCAAAGTTGGAAATCTGATTTAATGTCTGTACCATCAACATTACTGAGTTGAGATGTTGCCCGAGTGTTTCAATACAAATTCATCTTATGTAGAATGTATGTCCTGTGATTGGGTTGTGATGTACAAGGGTAAATCTAAAAATAAAGACAATTTGAAAATTATCCTGTAACTGCAATAAGCAGAAACTGATGCAATGCAATATGTCCACAAGGGCTGTTAGTTCAAACACACAGAGCTGTGCTTTGCGGTTATTCTAGTTAAAGCCAAGGTCAAATGAACATGGACCCTCCACTGTAAGGTTGCACCATTGTTGAACAACACACCATAGAGAGATTTCTTTAGGCAGAGGGAGTGAAATCAGTTGAAATTCACTGAAGGATGTTGGTTCCGTATGGAAGTGAAAACAGCATAACTAAATAAAAAGTTAATGAGTGGGTAAACGAAGTGTAAATGACGAAACTTGGTCTGGTCAATCCTCAACATTGCTCACACAAGCCCACATCAATATGGTGAATGCCTCCATCAGAGAAGACCAATGCACATTTGGATATCAGCTCTGGATCTGCATGGATAGTGCATGATGAATTGGGGTACTGTAAAGACTGTACAAGATGAGTACCCAGACAGCTTACTGATCTTCACAAGTCAACATCCCTCTGTGAATTTCCTTAGGTCTCACTCACTCTTCCCAAAAATACTCACCATGGCATAAATTGCCTTTATTTTTATATTTACCCTTGTATACAGGGCCGTCTTAACAGCATTATAGGCCCCCGGGCAAAGCAGCGCACTGGGGCTCCTACCTACACAACCACTCAGTAAGTCACAACATACATAGATTAGCATGGGCCCCATATGCATGTGGGGCCACCTGGCAACTGCCAAGTGTGCCCACGCGTTAAGAAGCACCTGCTTGTACAATGTATTTCAGGCAAAAACATGGACCTCTCCATGTTTTTTTTGGGTTTTTTTTTGCTATGTGTTTCACATTTCTACAAGAACTCTTTTTTTTTAAATATGGCAAGTCATCTCAAAAAGTGCTATGATTTCCTCCTCCTTCATTCAGAGAAGAACCTCGATGCACAGTACCAGCAAAGAGTTGTGGTAGAGTACAGTGTTACCTGATTTGATGACTCCTAGTGACAGGAGAACTTTCAAAAGAGAAATAATAGTTGAACATCTGTGCAATTGTCTTCTCGTGGCTGTCTCTCCTTTTAACATGTCATGTAATGCACAAAAATGATTGAGCCCCATCCTTAAGTAGAAATGTGTTTAAACTCTGATCAGTTATAAAATTTGGAATTCAGTACCACATCAGAAAGTAGCCTGTATCTGATCTTAAAGAAATCATTTATCAGCTTTCGGCTTTTTAAATACGATCTGTGGAAAAATCGAAATCAGGTCTTATCACAGTTTTAGTGTAGACCAGACAAATACTTCAGAATATGGGAGGAAGCTGAAGTACCCTGCAGATAATCTAGGCAGACACAGGAAGAATGTGCACACTCTACACAGGTAGTGACTGGGCATGATGGTCAAATCCAGAATGCTTCTTTCATGACTGTGAACTGACTAGGTTAGTTGTGTGATTGACAGTAGTACTTGGGAGCAACAAAACTAAGCTTGGTGTTATTTTGAAGAAATTAGGTGAACAGGATTAACAAATCTTTTGATATAAAGGGTCTATTCTTGTCAAGATTGTCTAAATATTGTACTTTTTTAATGTTCTAGTCACTATTCCACCATGTTAGCCCTGTATTTGTGTAATACACAATGAAAATATTAGGCAACTATCTATACAACAGAGAATTTAAACTCAAACACTTTTCTCTTATGTATTTGAATACCTCATTCCAACTTCACTGACGGGCAGGTTTTCAAAAGCATCGTAACACTGAGTATTTACATAACTCCAGATTAATATTGTTCATTATTAATTACTGTTTGACAAACCCTTTCTGTTCCGGTGGTGATGTACACATCGGGGCCGAGAGAAAAGCCCTTGTGGTGTTTAGAGGCAGTCCTTGAGTGTACATAGAAGTTCTTCTTTCTCTGGCTGTAAAGAAACTGTTTCCAAAGGCCTTTGTAGTCCAGATGTTACAAGTTTGGAGCTGCCCACAGGCAGTTACCACTGTACAGTATTATGGTGCGATTCCACGTCAGAACATCTTTATAACTCAGCTAGTTTATGAACTGACAACTAACCTAACTGAGTTTTTATTCACAGAGCTTCTTTATCTGGATCCTGCCAGTAATTCTGGTCAGAACAGCGAGAGGCTGTTCATCATGGTACTAAAAGCTCAGTGACCTTGTGGTGTAGACAGTGCTTTGATAAAACTTAAAAGGTGCACTTGCTGTAAAGTGTGTGGTGTACGCCATTTACCCTGTCAGAGCACTCGCCTCTGAAATCCACAACCAAGGTTCAAGTCAAACTGTGGGTTGCGGAGACAGACTACATAAGTATGAGAATTAAATTGAAATTACACTTGCTATTACAATGTTGACATATAATATTTTCAAATAAATGGAATTCAGTGTTGTTCTGGGTGACAGCAGGTGTCCTCTCCTTGCATACTTATTAACTTCAGTGCTGAATCACCAAATCATGGCTGAAGAGAGGTATAACAACAGACACCACAAGACAGGCAGTGCTGTGAAGTACATATTCCAGATTTTTAAGATGTCCCTTTTGCTCCTACACAAATCGTGAGGGGAGTTTAGATTTTCACCTGCATGTTGTTATGCTGTCATTGTGTTTGTTGTGCTGCATTAAATTGCAGTTGTTGGCCTCTGCCTTCCACATGATAAAGCATTTTACGAAAAATCAGAAAACGTGCAGCTTTCCCGAATCTTCAACCTTTTTTAAATGAAAATGACTGCTGACAGTTTTTCAAACTGAGGGCTACAGCCCCATTGAGGTTGACATTAATAAAAACATCTATTTCAATTTTAAAGATTGTCTTTAAAATTGGATAGTTTTTAAATTAAAGTATCTGAAAATGTTCTTCTATCTTTATATATAATACACTACCATGGCTGTTCGTTTGTCTGTCTAGGATTTTAAATAACCTGTCGCTTGCAAACCATTTGACCTATTGACCTGAAATTTGGTACACATATACTACATGACGTCTACTGTCTGCTTCCTGGGTGATGATTGACCTCCAAGGTTATTCCTCATTTTATTTTTATTTTATTTCATTGTAGAATCAACTCTTGGCAGTGGCCAGCAAGGCGACCATGCGATGCATACGGGCGCCGTTCTCATCCCTACCACCTTCACCGCCACTTCCCCTACCTCTTCATACCTTAAATCATTCTTGAGGCAGATTGAAGACTTAAGTGCCAGCTTAAGTGAAAAATTAAGTAAAACTTACTAAGTAACTGCAACACAAACACTGACTTAATAAGTTTTAATGCGAAAAGATGCCGATGAAAGGGGGCTGCTAGGGTGGAGAAAAGAAGAGCTGCTCAGGAAGCAGCAAGCGCATCAACCTCTGAGCAAATGAATGCTAAATATACAGAGAAAGAGGATGAAAACTAGGAAAGCTCAAGTCAAGTGGATACACTGCACATTATCATGTAGTACGCCGTTACTGGTTGCTAAATAAAAATAATCCTATATCAATATACACTAAGAGTAGCGTTGTGGACAAACAGCTCTCAGTTGTTACAAAAGGGAACAAAGTGGAACTTACAGTAAAATGACACTGCAGCTGATCCTGAGTCTCTGAGTCCAGCTGTGATTCAATTCCACAGCTCTGTCTCTCGGTGCTCCTGCTGTGACACTCCACTCCTATCTTTTCAAATCAAAGTCTTTCAAAGCTCACATTGACTTTGAGAGAGTCTCTGTGAAAAGTTCTGTGAAAGTGAACATCTCAGGTGAGTTCTCTCTTCTTTCAATCCTTCCACTCACATGACCAAGCTGCTCAGAGCGTCTGTCTGACTCTCTCAGGTTTGGTCAGCCAATATAATTTTGGCAAACTTGTTTTTTGTACCATCATTTTTAGAGCAGTTTTAGAAATTGGAAGGCTAAGGCAGAATAACATACAGGGTGGTCCAGATCTAATTATGTCTGGATGACTTTGATTTATGCGGGGACAATTGCAGTTCAGTGTGAAGACTATTCTTCATGTCATCAGTTCGCACATTTCTCGATGGTCCGGGATTTTTTGGGTGATTTTCTATGTAATAAACTTACCCTAATGAAAATTGCATAATTACATCTGGACCACCCTATACAATAAAAATGGAAATTAACAATTATTTATAATAAAATAAAGATATCTAAAATTTCATTTTAGTATTGTTAATATAAACAGCAGAAAGAATTTCAGATAGAGTTTCCTATTTCTAGTAACCTTCATCCTTCCTTTATAAATAAACACAGGAATAGGCAGAAGTTAAAAGCAGAACTGTGCTTAAAGTTATCCGAACTGGTTAGCTACCATTGACAGTAATGAGCCTATAAAACATAAAGACACCAAGCCTTTGAGTTATTTTCCTATTTTTTTGACCTGAACTTATATGTAACTTGAGTTATTTTTCTTCTTCTTTTGATCTGGATTCACATGTAATTGTATAATTGTTGTAAATTAGAAATATGGAAATTTTAGGCTTTTTAATTATTTTTTCATTACTTATCAAACTATGCTACTGTTCTTACATTAAAAAATAATCCATTAAAAAGTATTAGATATGCATTAAGAAAAGTAAAAGACATACACAACCACAAAAAAACTCTATGTAATCATTTGTTAAAATCCCTAAGTGCGATGATAGGGAGAGGGTGGAAGTTAAGAAATCTCAACTTTAGTTGTGCCTTGTTATAGTTCAGTACTTAACAATTTATGACTGAAAGAAAATTGGAATTCCTCAAAATATTTAAATTCCTGGAGGTTAAAATCCCCTTCACCAAGAGCTTATCATATATTGTTTAATAATAATAATAATAATAATAAGTTACATTTATTGAGTGCCTTTCACAAACCCAAGGTCGCTTTACATACAGAGTATAAAAGAAAATTGCACAGATGACAAAAGTTCATAGAAGAGGAAAGGTTTCAGTTGATATTTAAAACTGCAGAAAGAGGAGCATTCCCGGAGAGACTGAAGAAGAGAGTTCCAGAGTTGAGGGGCCATAACACAGAATGACTTGCCTCCCTGGTCTGGTGCATTGGCCAGTAAGGAGATTACTGCTCGAGGACCTGAGAAAGCGACAAGGAGTGCAAGGAGCTAATAGCTGAGTGAGGTAGAGGGGGGCAAGGTTATGTAGGGCTTTAAAGGTGAGAAGCAGAATCTTGAATTTAATCCTTGATGAAACCAGTAACCAGTGAAGCTGGGAGAGAACAGGGGAGATGTGAGCAAAACGCTTTGTGTGGGTGAGGACTGTAGCTGCAGAGTTCTGAATATACTGTAGCTTCTGTATAGATTTTGCAGGGAGGCCAATGAAAAGGGAATTACAGTAATCAATACGAGACATTATGAAACAATGAACCAGAGTTTGAGCTTCATTAAAAGACAGAAATGGATGGAGGTGGGCAATGTTTACAGAGATGATAGAATGACATTTTGGAAAGAGACCTAATGTGTAGCTCAAAGTTAAGTGATGAATCAAACAAAACACCAAGATTTCTGACAACAGGAGCAGGTTTGACAAGTGTACCATCACCAGAAACAGATTAATTGGATGCCTTAGAAAGCTGGGATTTTGGACCTACCAGTAATACTTCAGTTTTATTGGCATTAAGTTTGAGAAAGTTATTTTCCATCCATAGCTCAAGATCAATGATGCAGTCAGTGAGTGTGCTAGGAGGTGCATCTGTAGGGGAGTCTGTACTAAGATATAGCTGTATATCGTCTGCATAACAGTGGAAGTTAAGGCCATGTCTGCGAATAATCTGACCCAAAGGAAGGATATAAAGTAGAAAAAGTAGTGGCCCAAGGACTGAACCCTGAGGGACACCACGAGACACAGGTGAGGTGGAGGATTTATAGCGGCCAAGTGTGACAAACTGTTGCCTATTAGAAAGATATGATGTGAGCCATTGAAGGGCTAAGCCAGAGATGCCTGCAGCAGAGAGACGTGACAGGAGGATTTCATTATTAACAGTGTCAAATGCAGCACTTAAGTCAAGAAGGAGGAGAATATTAAGGAAACCGCAATCTGCAGACCAGAGAAGATCATTGACTACTCTGAGAAGACCTGTCTCAGTGCTGTGCTGTGTACGAAAGCCAGACTGAAACGGCTCACAGAGTGTATTATCTAGAAGAAAAGCATGGAGTTGTGTAGCAACCACGCGTTCCATCACCTTAGCCAAAAAAGGGAGATTAGAGATAGGCCAGTAACTGGAGAGAAAGGAAATTTAAATTAGTGAAGGTTCTGATCAGAAGGTACAATGTTTTGAAGAGGCCTTGACTTAAAGTCTGGGAATTCCTGATCTAGGCTCTTCTGTTAACAATGCCTGAGAAAGATGACATTTATGATGCCTGCTTTTTATTTAAAACCCTCACAGACAGTTCAAAGAACAAAATTGTTAATACTTGCAAACTTTTTTGGGGGCAAATTTAAATTTATTACAGTAGTACAAATTCTTTCGATTATCACCTACAAGCAAAACATACACAATGCTACTGTTAAAAACTCTAATGTCAGGCAGCAAAATCTGTGACAGACTATAGTCGATAAATGTACAATTTCACTTACATCCATAAATTAAACAAAATCTGAAGCATTAATTGCCGCTATTTGTTGCAAAGTGGATCACATCAAACTGTAGGCCTCTAAATGTAGTTGAAGATACAGGGCTGAGATACATCATTTAGTGAGGTCTGACAATTCCTACATATTATCTTCACTTGGAACAATTGTGTCATGTATCAAGGATTTATGTGACAGGCACTAGTCTTCTCAGTTTATTCAGCTAAGAAGTTTGACAGCAGCTACATTTACAGGGAACCACTGGACATTGCTGAACCACCTTGGTCAAACTTGCGATTGATTGAGATTGATCGAGGGACGTATTGTGATTAATTACATTTGTGCTTGGTGTGTGGGTGTGTTTGTGTGTGTCCTGTGGTGGGTTGGCACCCTGCCCAGGATTGGTTCCTGCCTTGTGCCCTGTGTTGGCTGGTATTGGCTCCAGCAGACCCCCGTGACCCTGTATTCGGATTCAGCGGGTTAGAAAATGGATGGATGGATGGATAAAAATGTTTATTATTTAACAGCCCTATTATGTAAAATGTGTGCTTAAACAATACAAATACATTCAACTGGCTGGGGACCATGGATTTTGCTTTGTGCTTGAGCTTCAACTTATTTTTTTCTTTTAATTATATTTATACTTTGTATAGTGATCATGCAGTTGGGATCATTGTTATGTGACTTCACATAAGTTTTAAGTGTTGTCATCATGGACAGTATATTTTATATACACTAGTCTTTGTGCTATATTGAGTGAATAGTACTATGGCCGAGAGATAGTAAAACTATACTTGATTAGAATTCTTTTGGTTTTCATTTTGGGGTTATATCTCTGGTTATGAGCTTACGAACATATGTACAAATACGAATGATGACTTTGAACTTAGAGGTAATACATGATTTGACATTATACCACCTGCACAGGCAGCATACTGTTTTCTCTAAGCTAGAGAATCTTTGAGATTGAATTTCTTAGATTAGATTTAGTGTTCATTCTTTTGAACCCTGGGTATATGTAACGTCTATAGTCAAAATCTTTCCTCTGCAGGTAGACAATCGACTCCCAAAAGAATTCCTACAAAAAATCCAGTTGGATTGCCCTCCTGACCCAAAACCCCTCAGCAGGATGTCCCGCAGGGCCTCTCTGGTAAGCACAAAACACTTCACAGCCATAATGTTTTCTTTCGCTAGAAGCTGATTTGCAGCTTTAATGATACTAAGTCTTTTGGCTCCAAAGGGCCAAGGTGAGGTGAAGTAGTCTATTTTTCACTTAAACCTGTAAAGTGAGTGTGGGGCTTTCACTTATTAATAATCTGAAAATTCAGTTGTAATACATGAAAAGAAGTCCTCTGTAGAATTAGAAATGGTTGGTTATATAATATTAGAAAAAGAGAGTTAGGGGACAATAGGCATTAACAACGTATTAACCCTCCAATTACATACAAAGCAAAATAACATTAGGCAATCATTAAGCATGGAAAGCTGGTTATTAGCAAATTGCAATAATATGTTTAACTGATAAAGTTTCACAAGGCAAAAGAATATTTATTATGCTGTCTTTCTAATAAGTCAGTAATTGGCCACTAATGGATGCTAATGAGTAATAGTGCATAATTGAAAACAGTAATACTTGCTGACAACAGCCTTTGTTTTTTAATTTGTTCACTTTGGCCAGCATTTCAGTCTTGAAGACAATTTATTTTTAACTGGATAATGCTGTTTTTCTTCTTAATACATCAGAACTAATGAACCTGTTTAATTTATTGTTGCAGTGGATATTTTTATTGCAATCCTCATGTTCTTCTCTCTATTTATTTACAGTCCGACATTGGTTTTGGGAAACTGGAGACTTATGTTAAATTGGACAAGCTTGGAGAGGTAAGCATCGGATTTTTGCAAACTGCTGCATTTGTTAGTTTAGTAACAATTAAACCTGAAATCAGTGAATAATTTTGTTAATTAAAATAAATATCTGCCTCAGCAAAGCATTTAAATTAGTTTTATATTATCACACTTTCTCATACATAGTAAGGAGCAAGAAGACAATTACAATTCTGGTTTAAAGCTGTGGGCCAGTTGAAAGACACTGCATTGTTACACGATACAGAGGCAAACCACAATGTCTGGTGTGAATATACAGAATTATACTTACCTGTAGATATTGCTTGGTCCAATATTTAAACAAATAGTTTCAATGACTGGGAATATTCACTTCTACCTTTCTGCACAAGTGCCACACACATTCAGAAAGGAGCCCTCCCCAAGTTATGCTTCTTCATTAGCTTTCTAAATTCTACTCTGAATTGCACAGATGACATCAAAAGCAGCACTGCTGCCTGTCCGCCAACAAGCATCTAATCTACTGATGAATTTTTAATTAGGCTTATTACTCAATGATTAAAAGCTCATTCAGTGCAATCTAAAAGACATAGTGGGTTATAAAGACATGCTTTTGATAAGCTACAGTTCCATCACAAAGAAAATAGACCCCTTCACTTTTTTCACATTTTGTTATGTTGCAGCCTTGTGCTAAAATTGTTTTAATTTATTTTTTTCTCTAATCAAACAATGCTTAATACTCCAGAATGATAAAGTTAAAAGAGGAAACATTTAGGAATACTTGCAAACTTAACAAAAATAAAATCCATTGACACAAATATTCAGACCCCTTGCTTTGACACTTGAAATCCAGCTCAGGTGCGTTACCATTCTATTGATCTTCGTCGAGGTGTTTCTACACCTTGTTTGGTGTTCACCTGCGGTCAATTCATTTGATTGGACATCATTAGAATAGTCACACACTTGTCTACAGAAGTTCACACAGTACAGTTGACAATGTGTATCAGAGCAACAATCAGCCATGACGTCTCAGGAGTTGCCGGCAAAGCTTAGTGACAGAATTGTGTCAAAGAAGAAATATGGGGATGGCTACAACAAATTTCAGCAGCACTGAATTTTCCCAAGAGCACAGTGGCCTCCATAATTCTTTAATGGAATAAGTTTTGAATAACCACGGCCCTTCACAGAGCTGGCCACCTGGCAAAACTGAGCAATGGTTACTCCAGATGATCTCCAATGAACCTGTGTGGAGATAGGAGAAACTTCTAAATGGACTTTATAGAAGAGTGACTCAACGACACATGAAAGCACCCTTGGGGTTTGCAAAAAGACACCTAATGGACTCTCAGCCTATATTAAATAAGATTATTTTACCTGATTAAACTATGTTTGCCCTGTTTGGCCTCAATTCTGAGTATCTTGCATGGAGGACAACAGGCAATACTCATGACTTGTGCAATGCCATTCCAATGGTAATGCAGGGTGGTGGCATGTTTTGTTTTTTTTTTCAGTGGCACTGACTGGAAGACTAGTCAGGGCTGAGAAAAATCTAAGCAAAGTAAAGTACAGAGATATCCATTATGAAAACCTTCTCCAGAGTGCCTTGGACCCCAGACTGGGACAAAGATTCACCTTCCAAAAGGACAGTGACCTTTAGCACAAAGCAAAGACAATGCAGCAGAGAGTTAGGGTCAACTCTGTGAATGTTCTTGGGTAACCCTGGCAGTGCCCAAGCTTGATCCCAATCAAACATCTCTGGAAAGACCTGAAAATAGATGTTCACTGACGGTCTCCATTCAACCTGAAAGTCCTTGAGAGGATCTGCAGAAAATCTAAAAATCCAAATGTGCTTGTCAAGTCATACCCAAGAAGATTTCAGATAGCAATCACTGTCAAAGGTGCTTCAAAGATGTGCTGAGTAAAGGGTCTGAATACTTGTTTCAATGTGATAGTTTGGTATTTTATTTTTAATAAATTTGCAAAGATTTCTTGAACCCTGTTTTTGCTTTGTCTTTCTTGGGGTTGAGTGTTACTTGTTGAGGGGCAAAATGAATTTAAATGATTTTAACATAAGACTGCAACATAATAAAATGTATAAAAAGTAAAGGGGTCTGAATACTTTCTGAAGGGATCATATATAGGGTGGTCCAGCTGTAATTATGCAACTTTTAATGCAATGCAGGAAAACAATGCAAGACAAAAGAATTGTTCAAAATATTTTGTAATTAACGAAAATGGACTTACATTGAATCAATTCACTGATTATCCACGTAATGTCCCACTTGTCCTCCATTCAGTTGTGAATTCTCTATATAATAAACTTCATAAATTATAGCGTAATGAAAATTGCATAATTAGATCTGGACTACCCTGTATTATTTCTGAACTTTACCAAGCAAACTGCCCTTCCTTTGTACAATATGTACAGTTTATTTTATGCTTTTTGTCAGTGTTGTAGTATATCAACTGCTGTTCCTTGATAAATGGTAGCTTCACGGAATGTGAAGGCCTAGCTGGATGCTTAACTGTCTCCATCAGATGATGTACAGACAATGGTGCAGAGTAAAGGCAGCAGTAGGTTTGTGTTGTATGTATTGAAAGCTGGTGCTGCTGTTTTTTATTGTAGCTATTTGTTCACTGATTATTAAATTTTAACTTTTAATAAAATCAGCAGCAAATATTGTAATTCACAAGTTACTGAGATATATAATCTTAGCCAAGCATTTGTAAAAACAAATTGTTTTGTTTCATAAAGTGACTTTTACAATACACTATGAATATTAGGTATAATTAGATTTGTTCATAAATGTTTGAAGGATAAATTTACTTACGAAAACAGTCCAGAATGCAACCTGAATCCTTCTGGCTGAGACTCTACTTTGCATAGTTTGCCTTTAGCATAAAGACTGTAAACACTTGTAATATTCTCTTTTAGTATTAATATGGAAAGGCTTCTTAGTAAGCTGGTAAGATTAGATCAGCCAGTATTGCGTAAGCCAGTGTATCCATTTCACCCAGGCTCAGTGGATAGTGGGGGTACAAGGTCAAGTCAAACAATAGTAAGCAGTAAAGAGGTCATATTGCTTAGTCCAAAACAGTCCTAAGTAAATGTTTTTTTTTTCCTAATCAGCATCAAACAACAAAAGACTTCTCTTTTGAGAGATCAAATGTTCTTAAAAAGAGCACACACTCTTTTGCAAATTTGGCATCATTAATTTAAACATATCTGACCTTCACCTAGCCCTTACAAAGTCCTAATGTCAAGTAAGATTGACCTCATTTAACAAGCAAGACAGAAATTCTACTGTGTCGTTATTAAAGTTTGCATTGGTTCAACTTACAGTATCTCATAGGCCTTTAAGCAATTAAATTATCACCCACCCATCAGTTTAAGGTTAAGGGGGTTCCAAACAGCAAAGGAATAGGAATCAAGACAGAAAACAATGCTAGATGGGGCACCAACTCATCCCAGAGCATGGTGACATACACACCTACATTCATTCATACAGAGACGATTTAGAGTTGTCAATTAAACTAACTGCATTACTTTGAGATGTGCCAAAGGATTCAGGAAGACAAAGGGAGAATGTGCAAACTCCACACAGGCAGTGAGTAGGCTGAAACTCAAAAACCAGGTCTTAGGAGCTTTGAGGAAACATTGCTTTTGACTCTGAAACTATATAACTTTAATTTAAAACATGAAAATCACTATATAGAAATGTTAAAAATTATTATAAAGTACAACAATGTACTGCCAAAACTTGAGTTCATGTCTGCCACTCTCCACGTTGTTGAATGCTTAAACCCCAGGCTGCTGTGGAGTAAATGATAGTATCAGTTCCAGGATTCTTTCTCATAATTCATTGTTTTCTTGTTCTTGATCAGGGGACTTACGCCACTGTGTTTAAAGGTCGGAGTAAACTGACCGAGAACCTGGTGGCCCTGAAAGAAATTCGATTAGAACACGAAGAGGGTGCCCCCTGCACTGCCATCCGAGAGGGTACGACAACTGAACCCCACCAGGTTTTTGGAGTGAGCATGCATATCCTAGGGATGATTGTGGTGAGGGGGAGAAGATAATTGGTATATTATGAGAAGCATATGTGTTTTGTAAATAAAATGATAATTATTACAGTTAATATACTCATAGATGCTTCATTTTGGTAAGAATAGTGCCATCTACTGGTCAGTGAACTTACAATAGCTCATTCTTTTCAAAATGTCTGTTCCTATTGTCTTCTGAAAACTTTTGGTAATCCAAGGCATTAAAAGATTCTATCTGAAAGCATCAACATTTTAAAGACTGGAATTTTAAATGCATTAAGTTCATTAAGACAATGATTTAATATGTTTTATAGTGTCCCTTCTGAAGAACCTCAAGCATGCCAACATTGTGACGCTACATGACATCATCCACACGGATCGCTCTCTCACCCTTGTGTTTGAGTATCTGGTGAGTCTACCGTATAGATATATTCTCTGTGAGCAGCCTTTTAAAGACTTGCAGCCTGCCATCTGCCATTTTAATATTCAGCCCCCGTCCTGCCAGCCCTCTCGGTCTTTCTCCCCTCACCGTGCACACAGCACTCACCGCCGTGTCCACTGTTGGAGATCCCCCTACTTGGTTCCAGTCATTTACATCATGGGCCTATATATATTTGTACAATATATATATTGTAAAAGAACGAGTCTCAACACACTAAAAAAAGGTTTGGGGCAGCCACCCGTATATTGTTCCTGGCTGCAAATGTTTTAAGTCAAGACAAAGTTGTTATTGGTTTCAGTTCCCAGAATGAACTGAACTAGTTTGGCAAGATGGAGGATTTATATGCTGTAAACCGGAAGTGATGTCATTTGACCGGAACAGGAAGTGACATCAGTCTGGGTGCCGGAACAGGGAGTGACGTCAGTCTGTGCGCCAGAACCGGACGTGACGTTAATTCAGACAGGTTTTCCCGCATTTGGTCTGCAGAGATAACAGAAATAGGTTTAGAGCACCCCGCCATCCCCTGGGCCGGTAGGTAATCACCTCCACTTGGTCCATTCAGCTCACTCCTAGTCGCAAGTGTGTGACTATATATATATGTGTGTGTGTGTATTTTATCTATCTATGTATTTATTTATTTAAAGATCATCTGTAAAAAAGACAAAATTCCAAATAAAGTTCTATCAAAGCAAAGTAAAGGAAGGACGGCCTAATTAAATACCACTCCTATAATTAGGTATATCAGGTAGCAAAATATTTGTTACCATCAATAAATCACAAAAACTAAGATTTCTAAATAAACAAAAAAAAAATTATGTTAAAAACAATTACTCCACTCTGCAACAATTTGTCTGTTAACCTGTACAATAGACAATTCATGGATTGTAATAATTTACTTTCATTTTATCTTTATTTCAATTGTGTTTCAGGACAATGATTTGAAACAGTATCTGGACAATTGTGGCATCATGAATGTACAAAATGTGAAGGTAAGAGCTGTACAATATATACAATATAATAGAGAACCCGGTCAGCCACAGACAACTCAGATGTTTCTCCTTCCTAAATATGATATCCCCTCACCATAACACAACTAGCAGAGTCTATTATGCAACAGTAAAGTTTTATTTTTAATAAAAATCAAAACCCTATTCCACCCCAATAAGCTGTTAAAAAAGGCATTGCTTGATTCTTCTATTCTTAGATTTTTCACAAAATGAAAACTCAGAATGCTATTCCAGAACTTATAAAAATAGATTATCAGTTTGGTTATCACCACCATAAACTGCTGAAAGACATGCAGCTTTGTAGATACATAAAAATGATCCCAAAGTCATGTGTCTGGAGAGTATGTTTTTTTTGTGAACTTTTTGACATTCCATATTTCTTGCTGTTTCTTATTATTTTTGATGATATTATCGATCACATAAAAGGAGGGACTTGTGCCCCCAAAGTAAATGGCAGAGATCCTGTCTTCAGATTTTCCCCCTGAACATAGCAATGTAAAATTCTAAGCCTAGGTCACAATGATCCCAAGGACTCCCTACTCTTTATTCCAACCAGTTTCATGATCTGCCTTTGAATTCTTCACATTCAAATTATGTATAAAATTTATACGTTAAGGAAAATACAAAGAATCCTGACACTATACACACAGTATGTAAACTAAGATAACATTTTCAACCCCCTAATAAGGTTGGTTATCACTGGAAAATCAGACTTTACACAACAGCTCATATAAGTCATTGGACTAAAAACTATAACAGATACTGATAAATAAATCTAAAGTTCTGCAACACACAACGTCCCTCCAACCAGTAGGGATTATGGGTATCAGAACCCACTCTTAACTATTCTTATTGCATGTCACTCTCCTAATTACCAAATTCAGGAGCAGATCACTTTCCTTAAGGCTATTAACATCATCTTAATTGCATATGATACATTTATATATTACATATGAAGCAAGTTGATCATATCCTTTGTGCATCTGAAGCACAGAGCAGTTACCACAGATGACTCTTTGGTGAGCTTAGTAAGGTACAGCTTTGTGGTACTATGTTAAACTGTTTATTTCACACCTCCTCATCTTTCTAACACGCATCATCCCACTTTTGGTAGATCTTCATGTTTCAGCTCCTGAGGGGCCTGTCTTATTGCCACAAGAGGAAGATCCTCCACAGGGACCTCAAGCCTCAGAATCTCCTCATCAATGAGCGTGGTGAACTTAAACTTGCTGATTTTGGTAAGCCCCTCCAGCCAGCCATAGAGTCAGGTATTGGAGCCACAATGTCAATTCTTAATGCCATTGCTTCTTGGATATCCTCAATTACTTTACATAATATTAAAAAAGGTCACTCAGATATTACTGTCTTATGCTGTGAACATACCACTTAATTTTACCAAAACACATCTCTTCTTCTGTAGGTCTTGCTCGAGCCAAGTCAGTGCCCACAAAGACTTATTCCAATGAAGTGGTGACACTCTGGTACCGCCCTCCTGATGTGCTTCTGGGATCCACAGAGTATTCTACTCAGATTGACATGTGGTGAGTTGCAAGTATGACAATTTACAAATTAAAATTGTTTAACTGTTAGATAGAACTTACATATATACAGTATGCACACCAAGCTATTTTGTTTCAGCTGATGGCTGGTAACACAAACAGGTAAAATATATTTTAATTTAATTTCCAAAACTGAGTGCCATTATGAACAATGCTGCAGATCCTCTCTCTGACATACTAAAGCTGAGTACTTTCAGCCAACAAATTATTCAGCAGAAGTGTGCCAAGAAATACTACTGGGGCTCTTTTATACCAAAAGCAATTAGTCTGCATAATGCATCTATCTATCTATTGTGGTCCCCGGCCGGGGCTGGAGCCTGGCCGGGACGCCCAGGAGGAGGAGAGGAGGGCTTGTGCCTCCTCCAGACCACGAGGGGACATCCGTCCTGGTTATGTTGGAGGCCACGGGTACAAGGCTTGGAAGCCCAGCCCTGTAGGGACCCGTGGTCACCGCCAGGCGGCGCCCCGATGCCGGTTTATCCCGTGTGGTCTTTGGCTGGGGATGGAGCCCGGCCGGGACGCCTTGGAGGACCAGAGGAGGGTGTGTGCCTCCTCCAGAAGAAGGGGCGTCCGTCCTGGTTATACAGGAGGCCTCGGGTAGGGGGCTTTGAAGCCCAGCCCTGTAGGGACCCGTGGCCACCGCCAGACGGCGCCCCAGTGCCTATTTATCCCGGGAGCCCGGCACTTCTGCCACACCAGGAAGTGCCGGGGGGAAGACGAAAGGGAATACACGGACGGCTTCCGGGTGCGCAGGACTAAGTGCCGGGAAGCAGCTGGAGCCCATCCGGGTTCCCATAAAAGGGGCCGCCTCCCTCCAGTCATTGGTGGAAGTCGGGAGGCAGTGTTGACGGAGCTGGAGAGAGGACAGAAGGCGGCCAGGAACAAAGGCACAGTGACTGTGGGCCCTGGACTTTGGGGAATTCGGTGCCAGGGGCACTGGGGTTGTGTGAGTGCACATGACTTTATATACTGTACATAGTGTAAATAAACGGTGTGATGGGTGAAAACATGTCCGTCTGTCTGTGCCAGGGCCAGCTTTTCACACTATCTATCTATCTATCTATCTATCTATCTATCTATCTATCTATCTAATCCATTGTAGTCATAGGGTTTAGTAAGAAGCAGGAACCTATCTGACTAGCATCAGGTGCAAGGCATGAACCAGCATTGCATTGGGTGTCATTTCTGGGCACACTCACACACACTCTCAAGTCTGGCATCTCAGAGCCATCATTGAGAGTAATCTGTATGTCTTTGGCTTGTGAGAAGATACAATAGTAACTAATGAAGGTTAGAAAAGGACATGGAGAGAATGTGCAAACTCCACACACAAATAGCAGCCAGGCAGAGATTTCGATACAGGACACTGGAGTTGTGGGGACCCATTTGTCAAATGTTATATAATAGTAGGATATGGGAGATAAATATATGCTGTAGTTTATATCTACATAAACTGCCTGAAATAGGCAGACATTTTGTGCAGCTGTGTAAGTGGATAAACTTCAAAGCACCAGCTTGTTTATTTATAATGTAACAACCCTGTATGTGAGAGATGGAGGAATGAAATTGTCACTCTCATAATAATGATGGTAGTTGGCTCTTAAAAGACGCATTTGTCTCTTTATGGTTAAACCTGCTGTCTCCTACTTTGGTCAGTCTGTAACGCCATATAGATATTCTGAGGCTCCGTGCACTCCCAGCCATCTCACCCCGAATCTGCACATACAGCTCTACCTTACACTGCACAGCTGAGGTTAGTGGTGCCATGTCTGTGAGCGATCCAAAGCCAGGATCTTACCTAAGGTTCACCAGCTGCCACACACTCATGCCAGTTGATTTTAGCAGCACAGGAGCAGTCTCCTATAATTGCTTCTTCTAAGTAATCTAATTGTGCCTTCCAGTTCTAACCCCACTCCCTTGAACCCTCAGGTACCACGCCAAACACCAGGTAAAAGTCCAATTATTATTGTTTTTATTATAATAACGTGCACCAAACACTCTCTACTCCACTATATTCATAAACGCAATCAAATCTATAATCAATACACAATCCTCCTCTCCCAGACACGTTGCCACCCTTCCACCCAGCTCAGCTCACTCGTCTGGGGTTTCTCATAGTCTTTTATAGTCCATGACCCGGAAGTACTCCTGAACCCCTGTCCACTTGACTTCTTAGCACTTCTGGGTCAGATAAAACTCTCCTTCTTCATCCCAGAAGCATGTCATTTCCTCTGTTGCTGTGACTAAGATGTCTTCCGGGTTATAGTGCACATGCAAGTCCTTGAGCCTCCCTGCAGCATCCTCTGGTGGGCCCCACGGTATCCAGCAGGGTTGAGAATAGAAACTCCATTGTCCAGGATATGCAGGTTAGGTGGATTGGCGATTCTAAATTGGCCCTAGTGTGTGCTTGGTGTGTGTGTGGGTGTGTTTGTGTGTGTCCTGTGGTGGGTTGGCACCCTGCCCAGGATTGGTTCCTGCCTTGTGCCCTGTGTTGGCTGAGATTGGCTCCAGCAGACCCCCGTGACCCTGTATTCGGATTCAGCGGGTTAGAAAATGGATGGATGGATGGATTGTCCAGGATTCCCTTCTGGTCTTTGGGGCACTTCCATGCTACAGGGAGGGCTCCATCTGGCGGCCTGGGGGTATTGGCTGGGATGAACAGCTGGCCATCTCCCACACCTGTCTCTTCTGATTGTCTACGACCACCCGAGAAACATGTCCTTCTTAGGTCTGGACCATGGAGTTTACAATATTAGTAAGATTATGCTGTATTAATACTTTAATATGTACTCATGCACATTGTACTATAGTATATATTAACCAAATATAATGAAATTATTACTTTACTTAATATATCTGTGGTAAATATACAGAGCCATAATCTCTATCAGAAAAAAGTATTCTGTACTCAACACTTTGAACCACTTTTAGATGGACTCTGATGTGAAGGCACTATATAAAATATAGGCAACTGGTAAAAACTCAAGTTTATTTTTATGCAGAGTTTTGATTTAAAGCATTTGCACTGATTCATTACTAAAACTGGTTGAAAATACATAACACACGCTTCTTAAAGCCACTTCATCCAAATGAGTCGTGATTCCATGATCCCTGGCCGAACAATGACATAAATGAAGAGAGAGGGCCTTCTTGAAAAAAAGCATGACACAAAATGAATTGTCAAACTTCGGAAGTATGGAGATCAGTTATGTGACATTTTTCCCTTTTTCCAATATTTCTTAATTATAGGCACAATTCCAGGGATGTGGAAAAATTATACATTTTTAGGCAGTATATAAATCTGAAAGTTAGTGTACAAGTAAAAAATGATGAATACGGTGTGTTACTTCTTGTGCTTCGTGCCCATTATCTTTTCCTAGCCATTCTGTAGGAAGTACAGTAGGTGGCAATGAGCACAGTAGATTTTAATACTCAGAGCTTAGACTCAGTTGCATACCTTCTGGCATGTCTTCTATGAGTTGTTTGGATGTTTAGCATGTGTTTGTGTAGGTTTACTCTGTGGGCTACAGTTTTCTCCCACATTGCAAATGTATACGGCATAGCTGATGATTCTAAAGTGGCTGAATGTGGGCCTGATCATGACTTATCAAAGACTAGCATCTTCTTCAGCATTCGGCTTCCTACAATTATGTAACTTGAAAATAGGGTTTCGAAAATATATGGACGGAAGCTAAAATTGTCTTTACTTGTTTTGGACACAGGAAAATAAAATGCTAACAAGTGACATATTAATGTGCATTAATAATTTGTATTATGGTGGTTTCGAACAATTTTAGGCATGGCAAGGAGGTCTGCAATAGTGCTTTTGGGTATGTGCTTTACAGCTCTGTGTTCTGGGTTCAAAACTTGGCCTGGTCACTATGTAAACGAAGTTTTCCCAATTCCCAGTTATGCATGCTAATTTTATTTCTAGGTACTGACATTTTCTACACAAGACAAATAAATTTCAAGTTTTATCTATCTATCTATCTATCTATCTATCTATCTATCTATCTATCTATCTATCTATCTATCTATCTATCTATCTATCTATCTATCTATCTATCTATCTATCCCATAAACAAGTGAGTTAGGATAACGTACCTTGCAAACACTGCTGCCATAATATGTTTTAGGACCGGTAACTTTTACTGTCTACAATCTACTATGATAAAGAGACCAAAGAGACATATCTCCATATACTGTAGGTAAGCCAGAATATCCGCTTCTTCTTGTACAGAGTGAAAGAATTAGCATATACATTCAGCAATCATACTGGAAAGGCTGCTGGTTTTTATGGCAGATGGACCAGAAATTGGTGTAGAAGTGAGATGACGTGAACGGGATGGGACGGAGATGATGTCATCAGGGGGCGACCGGGTTGAAGTTGTCACGTGGCGACGGCAAGAATGTGGAAGGTCTTGCTTTTTCGTTTTTTAGCAGAGATTTCACACATAGGGATTCACCTGTTTTTCGGTCTTTCTGATGAAAAAAGCAGAGAAGCATTAATATGCCATCTTATATTCCCGTCCGGTGAGTTTTCACTCTTCATTGGTCCTTTTGGCTGCCCCCAATCGCACGTGTGTGACACTATCTATCTATCTATCTATCTATCTATCCATCCAACTAACTATCTATCTATCTATCTATCTATCTATCCATCCCATTAACAAGTGTGTTAGGATAATTTACCTTGCAAACACTGCTACCATGATATGTTTTAGGAACGGTAACTTTTAATTAAATCAGAGGTTTAGAAAACTAATAGATGGCCATATCAAAGGCTGACTTTTAGGAAGTGAGATCTTTCAAAATCCTGTACTAACAGATGGAAATCTTACAGCAATTCATCTGGGTGATAAGTAATTACGTTCTCATTAAGACTCTATATGAACATGAGAGAACACACAAATAAACACTGATACAGCATAAAGTAACAAGAACGTGTCGTGCCTTTTAAAACAAACTGGTATATGTGTGCTCCCCTCGGAATATAAAAATAAGGCAATTTGTTCTGGTACACCACTTTAACATTTTTTCAAGTAGTGCTCTGGTAATATTTTGTCAAGTTTCCTGCAAGGTTCGCTGTAACCTTTCTTTTGACATTGACTGTTTTCTTGTTCTTTTTTCTGTCTAAGTGATCCCACACAGTTTCGACAATATCGACGTCAGGGCTCTGAAGTAGCCAGTATACTGTTAGAGTTCTTTCTGGAGATTTCTACTACAAGTTGCTCTTAACTGTATCTGTAGTATGTTTGTGAGCATTATCCTGTTGAACAATTAAGTTTTTGCTAATGAGTTGTTTTCCCAATGGTACAGCAAATGGAATTAAAATCTTTTTACATTCCTCAGTAGTCATCATTCCACTGATTTTCACCAGATCCTCCGCACCGTTGACTGAAATGCACCTGCAGGTCATTACAGAGCCACTAACAATCTTCACAAAAGCCCAGAGACTGGCATCATTGTATTTCTTGACAGCTCTTCTGAAATGTCTGTCTTTGTAAACTGAAAATCTAAAATTTGGACTCATACATTAAGACTTTCTGATTGCTAGTTGTTGCTGTATGCTTTACAGTCATTTGCATACCGTTATGCGTTCTGCTTGTTTCCTTTGCACAAGAAACAATTCTTACCTGTAATAGGCCTCGCAAGACTACTTCTTATAAGACATTTTTATATACTTGAAGAGTGTTTAGTGGTGTCACATTACTCTGCCAGATACAGAGCAAGCACTTCCCTGTATTTCCTTACTTCCTTTAAAGATGTTACCTCTAATTACTGTTCTTCAGATGCAAACACCCCTTTAGGTCTTTGACTGCATTTTCTTCCTTCAGCATTTATAGCTTCTTCAAATATCTTTACTGTAGCTTGAATACCACATCTTTAAAAACTGACCTTGAGTTTTGTTACTCACTGATTATAGCCTTGTTGATACAGTACAAGCTCTCTGTCAAGCCATTTTATAACACTTCCTTGAGGCACCCCAGATATTTATGGGCACCCTTTTATTTATTAAATTGCACCATTAGCACAACTGTTTCAACAAATCATAATTTCATTACTTGAATCAGGAGTGTTGTTGGAAGAGTTTAATAAATACATGGAATGGCTGGAGTGCTTCGAGAGAAGGTTTGAGAACAAAATCTGTGTTGTTCTTGGCATCTCACAAGATATCAAGACATTTTTGTTAAATTTTATTGCATCAATGTTTGTATTTATTGTAATAGTAAATAGGGTTTTGCATGAGCAAATAATGCTTACTGCCCTGATACAGTAATTAGCTTTAAAAATTATATTTTTCGGTTAGCACACTCATGCAAATTGTGTATACTATATATATATATGAACGCTAGGAGTCATTGTTGCCCTTCAACTCCAAAAGCTCAGGACACAAAGTAAAAGCACCAAGAAGATATTTAATTATTTCTTCTCAAAAATATTGCTCAAAGCAGCACAGCCACAATATCACGGGCAAGTGAAATATCAAGTACTGTATATATAATTCTTGACTCGGAAGTGCTTCTGTTCCTCCGTCCACGTGACTTGTCAGCACTTCTGGGTCAGGCAGAGAATTAAAGTTCCTTAATCAGTCTGGAAGTACTTCGTGGCTCCCATCCTCATATCTTCCTAGTACTTCAGGGATGCTTCATGGTGCTATAAGGAAAGCAAGACTATCCCGGTCATTGCACAGTGTCCCCCATGGCAGTGCCCACGGTACCCAACAGGGCTGAGATAGCAAACTCCAAGTCCCAGGATGCACTATGGGAATCCAAAGCACTGCTATACCCCGGTAGAGTTGCCATCTAGTGTCTTGGGGGAGGTAGTGTTCTACAAAAGCTGCCTTCCCCCATCCTTTCGTCTCAGAGGTGTCCCAACAGTCTCTTACTATATATATATATATATATATATATATATATATATATATATATATATATATACAGTAATCCCTCCTCGATTGCGGGGGTTATGCGTTCCAGACCCTCCCGTGATAGGTGAAAATCCGCGAGGTAGAAACCATATGTTTCTAGGGTTATTTTTATATATTTTAAGCCCTTATAAACTCTCCAACACTGTTTATAAATATTCCCCGCAGAGTTATACAGCATAATCCCTTTGTATCATCTTAGATATTAGGTAAGATTCATTGAAATTATGTATATAAACACACTGTTTATATACAGTAAAAGCTAAATATTATTTTAAAGATATTGAGTGTCACATGTTACAGCCATTACGATAGACATGCCACCAGCAATAAATACGTACAATGCAACAAAAATAGTATACAGTAAATGTGGGTACAGTGACACTAAACGTACGTACATGTACTAAGTACTGTAAGTAGAAAATTAATTATGGTTACTCACCAACAATGACACGATGACTTGTCCGATAACAATGAGTTTAATTTTACTGCACAACAAAGGAGAGCGTTACAGCCCTTAAAGGAGCCACTTCAGGCGATTGTGTAGCACTGCCGTTGTTCTTCTTCTGACAGTCTTCAATCAAAATCCCTAAAGCAGATTCCATCCAGACTACTGCCTTATTACATCCACTTACAACTTGTTTTGCACCCTGGTTAAAAGGACACTGCGGCCGTAGATCTTATATTCCTTTCCTACTTTTTAAATAAAAGAATCGTAGCCTTCAACAAATCCAAAACGTTTACCTTTTCAGCAATCGTTAACATCTTCCGCTTTGCTTGGGCACGGCCCCTGAAGCAGTAGCAGATCGTTTTGGAGCCATAATGAAGGGCTTGACTATGCACAAAGATAAACACAAAAGAGCACAACTCTTTACACAGCAAAACACGTTGATGCTGAATGAGCGAGATGAGACTTCCTGGTTAACACTGCATTCAGCATGCAGGAACTTAACTGTGTGCTCTGATTGGTTAGCTTCTCAGTCATCCGCCAATAGCGTTCCTTGTATGAAATCAACTGGGCAAACCAACTGAGGAAGCATGTACAGGAAGTAAAAAGACACATTGCCCGCAGAACCCACGTTATATATTTAGTTATGCTTTCATATAAAATCCGCGATAGAGCGAAACCGCAAAAGTCAAAGCGCGATATAGCGAGGGATTACTGTATATATATTGTGAACGCTGGCCCGGACACAGACAGACGGACAACATAGTTCACCCAACACACTGTTTATTTACAATAATATTTACAATGTAACGTGCACTCACAACCCCAGTGCCTCCAGCACCGATTCCCCCAATGTCCAGGCCACACAGTCCTGTGCCTTTCTTTCTCCTGGCCGCCTCCAGTCCTCACTCCAGCTCCGTCCTCTTCCACCCGACTTCCGCCAATGACTGGAGGGAGGTGGCCCCTTTTATAGGAACCCGGATGGGCTCCAGCTGCTTCCCGGCAATCAGTCCTAGCCACACCCCAGTGTGGTGGAAGTGCCGGCTGTGTCCCCTGTCGTCTTCCCCCCAGCACTTCCTGGTGTGGCGGAAGTGCTGGGCTCCAGGGTTCCTTAGGCACCTGGGTGCCGCCTGGCGGTGGCCACGGGCCCCTACAGGGTTGGGCTTCCAAGCCCTCTACCTGTGGCCCCCAACATAACCAGGACAGACACCCCCTCGCGGTCTGGAGGAGGCACAAGCCCTCCTCTGGTCCTCCTGGGCGTCCCGGCCGGAGACCACAATATTTACGCGTGTACCATGCACACATTTTTTTCCCAAAAATTAGCATTACCAAATCAGGTGCGCGTCTTACACAAGGAAATGTAATTCTGTAATGTTTACTTCTTCTGCTTGGGCTCGCTCTCTCGCTTGTGCACTCGCGCGCTCTCTCTCTCTCTCTCGCTTGCTTGCTCACGCACTCGCGCTCTCTCTATCTCGCTCGCACTCTTTCTCTCTCTAAATGCTTCCTATACAATCACAATGCGCATTGTACATGGGGCAAAACGATTTTCGCGATTTTCTTTGTAAAAATTAGGGCGTGCGTCTTGCACAAGTAAATACAGTATATATATATAAAGGAAGTCCCTGGGTTACATACGAGATAGGGACTGTAGGTTTGTATTTAAGTTGAATTTGTTTGTAAGTCGGAACAGGTACATTATTTTAATAAATGCTATTGTTGACCGACTGTAACCAAGTGCTCTGCCAATAAATGATGGAGTTTCACCTCTCTCTAACCTTTTTATTATTTATACTTTATTTTCAATGGTGATGGTTTTTCTCTTCTTTACTGTATCACCAGCACTTGCATCAGATTTGTGTTTCAGAGACATTCTTGAAGGGTGAAGACAAAAGGTAAAGATGAGCTCTTCTGCACAGCACTGTATACACTATCACAGCAGGAAGGCACCCATCATCAATATGTCTGATATACTGACAAGAGACAACGTTCTGCTATGTACGCAGCAGTACAAGCAGGCTTGCTATTGAGAATGACTGGGGGCGGCGAGGGGCGGTTCATCACCCTCCCACCACACAGTCACCTCCACTACAGTATGCTGCCTGCAGTGTCCGCCCACTGAGAATGAACACAGTGCAGCCAAAGGCAGGTAATGAATCACCCACCACCGCCCCCATTCAACAGACAGCCACCCGATGCACATTACATTGCTACCCCCTGCCACCCCATTCATCCTCAATGGCCTTCGTTCAGCCACAACCGGGTCACCGCTTGCAGCATTACCAGCCACCCACTGAGAATGAATGGGGCAGCCGTGTGTGGTGGGCGGGAATTGAAATGTCCCCCTCTGCTCCATCCAGCCTGCGTCCAGTCAGGAGCAGTAGCTGTGGCGGAATAGTGGGCGGGCAACGAACAGCCCCATCAAGCCTCCATCCTGCACATAAGCGATAGCTGTGGCCCCGGTGACTATAGACCACGGGTAGAGGGACACTACACTGCGCGAGCAGCGAAATCGCCCCCCTCCAGCCTCCATCCAGCCACCGCTTGCAGCGTCCCCAGGCCGAATATGACGGAGCAGCAGTTACTGAGGTGCTTGCGTCGCAGCTGTGGCCCCGTTTGTAAGTCGTAGGTCGGATGTCCGTAACCTGGGGGCTACCTGTATATACTGTATATATAGAGTGAAGGATGGCCACTAGCTGGATGGAAGGACAGGGGGGGAGAGAGAGCATTCATAAGGCACTACCTTCTCCGGGACACTAGATGACAGGCTCTCTGGGTGGCTGTGGCACCACGGATTCCCGCCGGGCATGCTGGGAGTTGGATGCAGCCCTGTTGGGTTCCATGGATATCACTAGGGGGAGCTGTAGAGATGATAGAGCCTTGCTATACTGGGCTTTCAACTCACCTGGGAGTGATTCCAGGCCTTGCTAACGAACTACCTGGATCACTTCCAGGTGCAGCCTAAAAGGAGCTGCCTCACTTCATTTGGGGAGACAGAGTCAGGAAGAAGAGGGATGAAGCTTGTCCATGAAGGAGTGGAGGCAGAATGAAGAAGACAAAAACAAGGACAGAAAGTGTTTTGGAACTATATATTGGCGCTTTATACGGTGCTTATTTGGAGGCCGAGAGAAAAGCACTTCCCCACTTGTAAATAAAATGTGTGGTATGCTGCACTTATGCCTAGCGTCTGTCTGTGTCAGGGTTGGACCACTATATATATATATATATATATATATATATATATATATATATATATATACTCTGACATGCCGCAAAATTAAAACCACCTGCCAAATATTGGGTAGGTCCCCTTTATGCAACTAAAACAGCTCTGAGCAACTGGGGCAATGACTGACTCTACAAGACTTCTGAAGGTATTCTGTGCTATCTGGCACCAAGTCATTTGCAGCAGGGCCTCCTTCTAGCATATACCACAGAATGCCAGGACTGAAGGTTTACCAGAAGAACATTGCCTAAAGAATTACATTGCTACCGCTGGCTTATCTTCTTCACATAGTGCATCCTCCTGCCATTTTTCCACAGGTGAATAATCCAACTGGCTGTCCACATGATCTAAAACAAAAAGTGATTCATCACATCAGACCTCTTTCTTCCATTGTTCTATGGTCAAGTTCAGACTCTCACATGCATATTGCATATATTTTTCGTGGTGGAGAGCGGTCAGCATGACCACTATATATATATATAAAATAGACAACTAACCAGTGTTTGTACAGGTGTGGTCTCTGATCCTGCACTGCCTCTGGATTGATGCAACAGTAGAAACACTGTGCTAGATAGATAGATAGATAGATAGATAATGTAATAAAACAGACAAAGACAAGAGGGTTTTTTTAACAGGTGTTTCATAAGGTCTTATCTAACCTGTTAAAAACAACAACTGGTTTCTAAAGTTATTATTTTTTTCTAAGTACATTTTGTACATATATTTATCTCAAGATTAAATTACACCATCCACATGACATACAGAGTGTTCTTTAATTTTTCTTTTACCTACAGTGATTCGCAGCATTAGCTCTTTTCATTTCCATAGCATAATATACCTAATATATTCAGAGGTTACATGGTGCTCCTTTGATAATGGCCTTCATTAAATGCAATGACAAGCTCGTTTGATATACAGTCATTTACAAAAACACATTAAATCTTCTTTGGTCTCTCACTGATTCTTCTTAGTGACTCTGTTCAGTGAAATTGTTAAATCATCATCTCCTGCCAGAAAACGTGACATATTTTATTCCTTTTTTGATAATCAAGTATGCCCTTTTATTTTTCATGCAAATGCCCCAAGAAGATTGGGGTTTACAGTTACTGGCTGAAAACATTGCCTTTGAACTTTTCAGTAATATACAGTATCTATTTAAATCAAGCAGAGATCAAGCAGGAAAATCATGCTCACATACAAATGCATGACTAATTAAAGTTCAAGTAATATTTTTTTTCTCACTAATTGTTTGGCAGGGTAGAAAGTTGGTACAGCGGCTAGCCTTGTAGTTACAACTTCCTTTGTTTTAAATTCAGCCCATATACCACATGTGTGGAGCTTGCATGTTCTTTATTTGACTGCATTGGGTTCTCACACTACTTTTTCACCAACTGCATGTCAGGTTAATAGTTGATTCAAAAGCTGTCCCTGAGCCAGTGCCAGTAATAATAGTTCTGAGCAAGTCTGCCCTTTGATAAAATGACACCCTGTTCACTTTTGGTTCCTGCTTTTCATTAGATATTTTGCTGCCACGATAGACTCCAGTTCTTGAGCTAAATAACCAGATTTGATAACAGGTAGCTGGATAATGGTATGTGACTAAGTATAGTGATTGAGCCACTCAAGATTATGAGGACAATGGCATGGACCCAAGCTGCCTGCCACAATATATATATATATATATATATATATATATATATATATATATATATATATATATATATATATATATATATATATATATATACTGTATATATATGTATTGTGACGGATGGCCAGGGAAGTTACCAATTGGGTGGATGGACCGAGGGAGAGACCATATTGGAGACATTACTGTATCTTCCCCGGCTCAGGGGGTGATGCAGGTACAGCTGAGCCCTTTGTGGAACCACTTCTGGCACACCCAGCACACTTCCGGGTACACTATAAAAGGAGATGCCACACCTCCAGAGTAGGGAGGTGGAGGACAAAGCTTGCGAAGAAGGAGTGAAGGCAAAGAACAGAATGAGAGAAGAAAGACTGTGTTTTATTGTATTACGTCATGCTTTATACTGTTCTGTGAAGTGGGAAACAACAGAAAACGCTTCCTCACTGAAAAGTAAAAGATGTGCTGTGTTGAACTTGTACCTCAGCCTGTCTGTCGGGGTTGAGGGAGCTGTACACTCTGTGGTGGTCCACATATAATCACTTTTCCTCACTGTAGTTTCATCTCATCTGCAAACTTTTAGCTGTGCCGATGAGGGATTACACTTTCCAACAGACAGAAGGGAGTGTGTTGTGACTGGTTGGCTAAACTCTGTTGATTCAACACAATGTGTAAAATGTTTAAACCTGAACACCACTGGTAGCTTTTTTACCTCAGGTACAACAAATTTGTTACCTTGTTGGATTATAGCTTTTGTTTAACAGAGTGCCCTTTTGTTTCATTCTGGGATGTCTTTAGCCTTATTGCATTTCCAAAAACAACGTTCACCTGTTTATTTTCATCTGGAAATTTTTCTGAGAAATCAACGGATCTGAAAGGGGTGTACAGCATTGATAATCCCTTAAGGAGCAATGTCTCTTTCTTTACACTCCCAAGAAAGCCTTTATAAAACCTATTTTACATCAGTCTTGTGAAACTGTGTACAAAGGGAAACTTAACTTTTTTGCTCATCACCCCCTATATTTTTATTGTTACACTTTACAGACATTGTGTCCATCACCAGGAAAAGCAGTTTCAGAAAATGAGATGAAATATTTCGCTTAACTGAGAGAGATTTGGCAGTTGGACAAAGACAGTGATGGAATAGTGCTTGCTGGTCTCATGAGCAAATTGTATTAACATTGTACTGTGTACAAAAGATATTAAATTTAGAATACACTGAAGACATTATATTTTTTATCAAAGCAATGTCTTACGTCTGAACTGCAAAACTGCAATACCAGTCAACATTACGCATGTTTTGCCATATATCATTTGCATGCATAATAAAAATAATTACTGAGGAAATGGAGGATTGAGGGGAGGGATAGATGGAAAATATGCACTATAGCCAAGCCACAATGAAACACAATTAAGTACAGTTTTTTGCATGCCAAGTCACTTGTGCTCAGAAGATGGTAGTAGGAGAATGATTGAGAATGCAGTGTTGGAATGATCAGAAATAATCGGGTGTCATAATGCCTACCCTTATTGTTACTGTTTCCTGATTCTGATTCAGACCATCTGAGAGCAGTCCCAGTGATGCCAAAGTCAGAGAAAGTGGCCAGAAAGATGTTGTATTTGACCATGTCAAAGAGAGAAGAAAAATCTAGCAGAATCAGGACTGATGACATGTTGCTAGCTCTAGCACAGCCTAGCTGGTCAACCACAGTCAGTAGAGCTTTTTCAGTCAATTGGTTCCTCATGAAGACAGACTGGTTGGTATCGAGCAACTCATTCTGTACAAAGAAGGAATAGATCTGGTTAGAAACAGCGCATTCAAGTGTTTTGGATAGAAAGGAAAGGAGGCAGGCCTGTTGTTGTTAACTTGGGATGGATTGAGTGCTGATTTTTTAAGAAGTGGGTTTATCAGAGCATGTTTGAAAATGTGAGGGAATGTTCCTGAAGCTGAGTGAGCTGATAATGATTATTGCAAGACTGAGTTAGGGGGTGAAGGCCTGAAGGAGATTTGAGGGAATATATTCGAGTGTGCAGGTAGTGGGGTGATTGGAAAAGAGGTTGGAAACATCAGTGTCAAACAGTGGAGAGAATGTTGGTGTGGCTTGGAAGGAGGCATGATGTGTGGATAAGGTGGTAAAGTCATCAGCAGGAAAGGAGATTGGGGAAGGGTTAAGAATGGAAATTAAAGCAGAGGACAGAGGGAGAGTGTTGGTGGTGCTGTTAATTCTAGTCTGGTAGAACCTTACCTTAGCATTGAAGGTGGCAGAAAGAAAAGAATGGAAGAAGAGACTGATACTTAGCCAGATCTGTCTGAGCTTTGGACTCCTCCATTTCCTTTCGGCTGTCCTCAGCTCGGTCCATTGATTGTGGAGTACATTGGAAATCCAGGAACAGGAGGGTCTTTGAAGAGAGAGAAGACAAACAGAAGATGGAAGAGAAATGGATGGGAGAGAAAGAGCAGAGGTGTTGGCAGAAGGATATAGTGGGGGGAGAAGAGTGAAAAGATGGAAGCAGCAGAGAGAACTGAATGAAAAAGTGGTCAGACTTTTTAGAGGAGTGACAGTTACATTTGTGGGAGTGCAGTTGCCTGACAGAATAAGGTCAAGCACATTGACAGTCTTGTGAGTGGGTGGGGTGTGAAGCTCTATGATGCTGAATGAGGAAAGAAAAGTGAGAAATTCAGCAAAGAGATGGTTATCCAGGTGGAGGTCAGTTCCACAAGAATTAGAATTGGGCTGCCACCATTTTGGAGGGAAGAGAGCAACCCATTTGGCTCATCAAGGAAGATCCCAAGCAAACCTGGAGGGTGATAAACACCAACAATGGTCATGTTAATTGGAGAGGACATAGTAATAGCATGGAATTCAAAGGTAGTCAAATTGCATACATTACCTAGAGGGGTGAATTTCCAGCACTTCGATGTAAGAATACTTGTCCCCTATCCCCTGCCAGTGGAGTGGCAGGAGTGGAAGAAGTTGAAGGCAGAGAAAAGTGCTGTAGGTGTTACTGTGTTTTCTGTCAGAGCCAGTACTTAGAGGCCCCTTTGGGTTTTGAAAGCTGAAGTAAAGTCTTTTTTGTTGACCACAGACTGGCAGTTCCACAAGCCAAAGGAGAAGACAGTGTCTAAAGTGCTAGTTTGACACAGTGGATGAAGGGTGTCTGAGTTTCTCTCTCTCCTGTTAAAGCGGTAAGAGAAACTTCTTGTGTTAAGGACAGGGATGAATTGTTGACACATGCTTAAGATTTTGAAAGGGAAGATACAGCTACCTTAGTTGAGTGGGAGTGTCCATGGCCTTGTCCGGTGTCCTTGCTCAGTGGATTTGCTGGAATAAATAACTGGAAATAAAATGTTCATTTCTAATATTTGGTTGAAAACCCTTTGCTGGCAATGACAGCCTGAAGTCTTGAACTCATGGACATCACCAGATGCTGGGTTTCCTCCTTTTTAATGCTCTGTCAGGCCTTTACTGCAGTGGCTTTCAGTTGCTGTTTGTTTGTGGGCTCTTCTGTCCGAAGTTTAGTCTTCAACAAGTGAAATTCATGCTCAATTGGGTTAAGATCAGGGGACTGACTTGGCCATTCAAGAATTTTCCACTTATTTGCTTTAATAAACTCCTAGGTTGCTTTGGCTGTATGTTTTGGGTCATTGTCCATCTGTATCATGAAACGTCACCCAATCAATTTGACTGCATTTAGCTGGATTTGAGCAGACAGTATGTCTCTGAACACCTCAGAATTCATTCGGCTGTTTCTGTCCTGTGTCACATCATCAATAAACACTAGTGTCCCAGTGCCACTGGCAGCCATGCACACCCAAGCCATCACACTGCCTCCACCGTGTTTTACAGATGATGTGGTATGCTTTGGATAATGAGTTGTTCCACGCCTTCTCCATACTTTTTTCTTGCCATCATTCTGGTAGAGGTTGATCTTGGTTTCATCTGTCCAAAGAATGTTTTTCCAGAACTGTGCTGGCTTTTTTAGATGTTCTTTAGCAAAGTCCAATCTAGCCTTTCTGTTCTTGAGGCTTATGAGTGGCCTGCACCTTGCAGTGCACCCTCTGTATTTACTTTCATGCAGTCTTGTCTTTATGGTAGACTTGAATATCGATACGCCAACACCCTGGAGAGTGTTGTTCACTTGGTTGGCTGTTGTGAAGGGGTTTCTCTTCACCATGGAAATGATTCTGTGATCATCCACCACTGTTGTCTTCCGTGGACGTTCAGGTCTTTTTGCATTGCTGAGTTCACCAGTGCTTGCTTTCTTTCTCAAGATGTACCAAACAGTAGATTTTGCCACTCATAATATTGTAGCAATTTCTCTGATGGGTTTTCTGTTTTCGCTGCTTAAGGATGGCTTCTTTCACCTGCATGGAGAGCTCCTTTGACCGCATGTTGTCTGTTTACAGCAAAATCTTCCACATCCAAGCATCACACCTCAAATCAACTCCAGGCCTTTTATCTGCTTAATTGATAATGACATAATGGCGGACTTGCTCACACCTGCCCCTGAAATAGCCTTTGAGTCAATTGTCCAATTATTTTTGAGCCCCTGAAATAAAGGGATTGTGTTAAAAAACAAATGCCTTAGTTGCCTCACATTTTTATGCAATCGTTTTGTTCACCCACTGAATTAAAGCTAAAAGTCTGCACTTCAACTGCATCTGAGTTGTTTCATTTAAAATTCAATGTGGTAATTTGTTGTTATTTTGCCAGTTTACTTTGTTTTGGGGTCTGCAATTAGCAGTTTTAAAACTAGCTGGATTTGGGGTGAATCCCTTTGAGTAGGCTTGCTAGATTATGACCCTACCTTTATGGTCCTTTTAGGAGGCCTCAATCCAATTTTTACAATCGTAACATGACGCCCAGATTCTGAATTTCTTATTGTTTTTTTTTTTTCATTAAAAGCTTACTTTTCTTGCTTTGCATTATGTTGTACCGTCGTCACTGCCATTTTGGTCATTCTGTTATTGGGACGGTTTCACATTGTCAGGAACTGTGCCTTCAGAGGTTGTAAATCACCAATAACAATGCGATAGAGTAAAAGATCATTGTATCGGGCACTTCCTCATCCAAAACCCTTTTGACAATTCATCTTTTGTTTAAAAAAAAAAACTTTTTGCTTTTGACTTGTGTCTGAATATTTGATTCTTGCTTAAGTTTTGCTTTTGGTTTGGCAGTTTCCTTGGCTTTTCTCCTGATCCCTTTTAAAAAAATGTCCTTGCTAGTTTGCTAGCATAATAAAGACCACGTCTCATCCCTTCATTAATCACCTCCTGTTTTTGTTTTTTTTTGTACTTGCAATAATTCCTGGATACTTAATGTGTCTTTTAGAAGCATTAAGCAAGAGAAAATATGGAAACAAGTTGAACTTGTGTTTGAAAATATTTGTGCCAGTGATTTTGTAGCTGGTAATAACTTTGTACAGCAGGCATTTAAACAGTTTGCATTCCTTTTTTTAAAGCAATCTGTCAACATGAGATGGAATTACAACTTTAAAATATTAAACTCAATTCAGCAGCAGTATGACGAAATCACTACTATGCTGCTTGCCAAAAATACTAAAATTGGATAAATTAACAGTAAAGACAGTGGTTGCTTTTCTGAAGCCATTCAAACACACACCAGATGATCCTGAGTCTGATCATTCCACCCACGTTTCAGCATTTGCTCTGTTATGCTCTGTCTCACCCAATGAACATTTCTGAGCAACAACATTAGAACCTGTGCTTTCAGAAATAGTGGCTCTTTGTTTCTTTAGACTTGATGAACTGAACATGTGAGACAAATGTGGATCCCCAAGAGATTCAGGATTGTCCCTTTTCTGTTGCCAATAATAGGCTGGCAATGTGGCATAGTGGTTAAGGCTTCGGACTTCAAACCCTGAGGTTATGGGTTTCAGTCCTGACACTGTGTGGCCTCTGCCTGTGTTCCAATTGGAAAAGCAAATGAAGTGTAACCAATTGTATCATGAATGTTGCATGTCATCTTGGATGGATAAAGCCAAATAAGTAAATGTAAATACAATGGTTGAATATGCTAGAATCTCCTGAACAGGATAATGTGATTTAAACTGTTAAAAAATAAACTGCTTTGATCAGGTTGGGTCCCAACATGAACTACTTTCCAAAAAGCAAGTGCACAAACAAAATATCCTCTAACTTGGAATGTGACAGGAGTCATGTCATTTAATAACCTGCATAATCCACACCCCGGTTGCAGGGGCTGCTTGAGCCTATCCCAACTAGCATAGGGTGCAAGGCAAGAATATACCCTGGACAGGGTGCAGTTAATCACTGGGTAAACACTCAAATGCACATACACCCCAAGCACACACTAGGGCCAATTTAGTGTTACCAAGTCACCTTACCTGCATGTCTTTGCACTGTGGATGGAAACTGGAGAACCTAAAGTAAAATGATGGATGATGAAGTAGTAGATTATTATTTATCTATTAGAATGACAACCTAAATCCTAATAACATTCTAGAATGGGAGAAATTTAATTGAGAGAATTTTGTAGCATCATCCAAACTGACCTGACCTGGGAATCCCTACTATAAATGTTGAGTCCAAAAGAACATGCAATTTGATTTGCAGGCAGTGTGCTGTAGTAGTTAAGGCTTTGGACCTTAAGCCCTAAGGTTGTGGGTTCAAATCCCACTACTGACATTGTATGACCAGAAGCAAGTTACTTCACCTGCTTGTACTCCAATTATCAAACCATAACTACTTGTGTCTCATAACTTGCTTTGGATAAAGGTGACACCCAAAAAAATAAAGTTCGCCAGCAGGGACAATTTGGTGGAAAGGTGAATGTGCCTTCAGTCAGAATCAGACAACCATGTTTCAATTTTTAATTTTTATTTAAAAATAAACAGTTTCAGTAGCTGAACTCTCAGTGATGCTTGTTAAATTGCTTTTTCCTTCACATGTTTATTATTTTTTTTGGTTTGTTAGTATCTGATATGCGTACATGCAGATCCTAATTTCTTTAAAAGAGTAGCTTGCTCAAAATTACACTTCTTGTGAAAGTTAAGATCGATGGTAAAAGTTTAAATCCATGTTTTTTTTTTTTGTTTTAAATAAAAGGCTGATTTGTCAGCTGATTGCTGGTTTTCATTAAAATAAAAATCATGTGTTAACGGATTTGACATTACTTTTATTATTTGTTTATTCAGGGGGGTTGGAACTGAGCAACAGTGTAGTGGGCAGGTGTGGAAAGAAATATCTGCGGGAATGGTCGGGCGCTGTCAGTGTGTCTACAGAAACAGATGGGAGCATTTAGAATGTCTGAGGCAATGGGTGTGAACAGTCGGAGATGCCTGTGGGAATGGACAGGAGTGGTCAGAGTATAGCTCAAGACATGTCGTCAAAATAGTATGACTGTTTACTTTTGCTAAACATGTTTCCTTGAGCCATAACTGGAGATATCTGCCTCCTTTTTTGATCTGTGAACTTGCCAGGACCACATGGACTTGATAGTGCCAGGATTTCTTTTAACAGTAAATTTTTCAGTAAACAGAAATGTCTCTCTTTTCAAATGCACTCTTTCTTTGATGATACTTTAGGTGGGAGTTTTTGAATGCTCAAAAAGTTTTACTGCATGCTGTATTCAGAATAGCTCAACACAAATGGAATTATCCTGAAAGAATTCCATGAAAAATAAGTATATCAAATTTCAACAAAATTGGCTCACTGTGAGCCTAGTTATATAAAGCAGACAAACAGGCAGACGTGACTACCTCAGTAGGTGCTTTTTGCATTACATTCACATGCACCTAAAACTGACACCTCAGAAAGCAGTGAGGTCAAATAAATGTAAGACTGACATACAGTACTAGGATTGAACTACGGAATCACTGCATTAAAATGTTTAAAACTGAACTTTATTTAAAACATTTAATTCAATAGCACATTTTCTTACAAACAATGTTACATTCAATGAAAAACAAATAAAAATTAGATAAGAAAAATAATGTGTAGTGTAAAAAAATAAATAATATAGAAAAAGGTTTGGGTCACAACTGTGACCATGTATAACGTGTAGCAAAGGAAAAAATAAATCTTTCGACAAAGATACACATAACATCTTTTCAGATGCCAGTCCAATACAGAACTGAGTGGAAATTGTAGGCTCCACGTTTATATTTTTCCAAATGTGCAGACAACACAAGTGACATCAGCAGTGGAGGGGCCGCTACTGTTCTGTTCTTCAGGGGAAGGACGAGAGATAATGTTAGTACACAGCGCCAAACCTTAGTTCGGTGGGTAATTACCATCACCAGAGTCCTTTGGCTGCCTTCCAAGCCACACATGTGTGACAACACACTTACAGTATATAAGATAGGTATATAATTATGAGAAATAGAGTTCTTAAATATAGAATTGTTTTTTTAAGTCTCCAAATGGTGGTACAATGATAATGTCAGTTGACCAGAGTGGACAGAACAAAAAAAAATCCAGTTAAGCTGGAGTATAAACAAAAATCTGTAGAGATTCCAGGCCAAAAGACTGCCCAGCACCCAACGGGCACTCTGTCTAACATAAATATCCTTAAGTAGTCCTATCATTCTGTTTTTTTTAGGCTTCATCTTAGAGGATTCAACATAATTTGTCTCATGGCGGGTTGGGGTATCCACTTTAAAACATGCAAACATCACAGGCAGCTGCACAGGACTTTGACCAGGTGGTGGTTGTTTGGAATGCCACCACAGAAGGAAAACAGAGAGAAATAAAGATTAATAAAGAGTATAGGTTCATTGTAGAGTATAATAATTCTATGCTTATGTGGTTGATTAAGGGTAGAACTAAAATGTACTGTAGTTAGGCACATTGAAATAGTGTGTTTTTAGGAGTGCAAATGAGTGCAACAAACATTAAATATTATGAAATACTAATAAATATTAGGAAAGAGAGAAATTTTTGCCCATTGAAGTTAAGGGAATACTCCACCCCACTTAGATTGGTCAAGAGTCCTGTCTCATATTCAAAAAGTCTTTCCCATTAACCTTTAATTTCCTGTTTATAATGTGCGCTGATTATTTTGGAAGCATATATTTGTAATTATTCTTGCAAAAAAGTGAGAATTTTGCACATTTTGTGCATACAACTAGATAACTGTGTCAGAGGTGGTTGGGGTGGTGACCCGGCCGGGATGCCCAGGAAGACCAGAGGAGGGCTTGCTCCTTCCCCAGACCATCTGGGGGCAACCGCCCTGGTTCCTTTGGGGGCCATGGGTACAGAGCTTTGAAGCTCCACCCTGTAGGGGCCCGTGGTCACCGCCAGGGGGCACCCCATGCCTTTGGAGCCCTGGACCTCAGCACTTCTGCCACACTAGGAAGTGCTGGGGGAGGAGGAGCAGAGACACACGGAGTGCTTCCTGGGATACAGCCGGCACTTCCGCCACACGAGGGCGTGTCGGTGGGAGGTTGCCGGGAAGTACCTGGAGCACATCCGGGTGTGGAAAAAAGGGGCCGCCTCCCTTCATTCAGCACGAGAGTTGGGAGCGGAGTGGACTGAACTTGCTGGAGGAGGCAAGAGGCGGCCTGAAAAGGAAGAAAGGCATTGTTGTGGCCAGGACTTTGGGGACTTGTGGGGTTTGTGTGGCACGTATGGACATTGTATATAGCTATAAATAAATGTGTGGTGGGAAAAATAAACATGTGTGCCTGTCTGTGTCCGGGCCAGCCTCCACAACTGATATATGGATTATGTGACACGAGTGACGTAAAGTCTTTTTTGTCTTTTTTCCATGGACGTTTTTTATATCATTTTCCATTGAACAGTAGTGCTCACTATTGACATCTATCCTTCTATATAAAAGCGGTCGGGATTGTCCTTCTGTCCCGTGAGTGCTACACAGGCGCGGAGTTTCACACGCCCCGTCCATTTTGCAATGCACGATGGGATTTGTAGTTTCGTTTCTCCAGGTAAAAGATGATTTTCTACTCCAGACTGTGCGATATCTTCTTCTTCTTCTTTCTTACTATATAAAAGCAGTCGGGATTGTCCTTCCGTCCCGTGAGTGCAAAGCGCAGCGGTATTCCGCCTTTCACAGACTTACTACTTGCAGCTTGCGGTACGAAGCGACATGATGTGAGTAGAGTTCTGGTGCTCCCATCGTTCCTTGTTTTGTGCGATGCGCTGGAAAAATAGACAAAATTATTTCTCTGGAAATAATTAATGTTAATGGAATACAAATGCCTCACCGCGTAGTAAATATCAGGGGGGTTCAAAAGGGCGACCTCAATAGAGAAAAAAAGTTTTAATTTCATCACAAAAATAACAGAAACTACGAGTATTAAAGTAATACCGCTCAAATGCAATATAACCAAATTAATGAGTTTGTATAAAATATTAAATTGATCTACATATTGAATTGCCTTAAGAAGTGGTCAACTTAAAAGTTGGTCGCCTTAAAAGGCGGGTCAGCCTAGTTATATAATAAACTTTTTCCTTATGAAAATGTGAAATTTAAAAATTTTCTTTGATAGCACTAAAAAATTACATGGGGCAATTAACATATTAAAAAATATTATTTATTTACACAGAGTATTCCTTTAATCTCTCAGCGGAGGTCTAAAGGGCAATAGCAGGCTTATAGCTGTGTGCTGAATATAACCTACATTGGACGCGTCCAGGGGTAATTTGTGCCTTGCACCTGATACTGCAGAGACAGATTTAGGCTGTCCAAAAAATTACATAGACAAGTTCAGTAATCAGATGGATGGATTCTGTCGGTTTTTTTCTAGGATTCTTAAAAATTTGAGAAAGCCAACATAGGACAGTCAACTTATTAGTTATGTGATTAAGTAGGACATTTTACAAGTAATAATCTTGGCATTTTTGTTTCTCTCCTTAGGGGTGTTGGGTGCATTCACTATGAAATGGTAGCAGGAAGACCAATGTTTCCTGGATCCACCGTTAAAGAGGAACTACACTTGATTTTCAGGTTGATGGGTAAGGTGACACATTCCTCCAGTAGACAGTAGTTCTAAATATGTCTGGCATGTTAGTGACAAGAAGGTGAAGATGAGGCACAGCATCTTTTTACTAGCTCTTAACTGCTTAATAATATTTACAATTGAGATAACAAGCAACTGTGTCGGACTGCTAATTATCTCCTCGGGGTCCTCTAACTGTGCAGCTTGCCACAGCTGGCAGAAACACAAATGGGATTTGAAAAGCACCTTTTCACTGAGAAAACCTTAGACATGGCATCTGCGAATAAATTGCAGGTAAAAATACAGTTAAACATTGAAGGTTACGTGACTAATTGGGTTGTTGCACATTTGAAGCTGCATTACATTCACTTCATTTCACTTCCGAGTCTGCAGGAGTATAAAATGCCAGTCTGTGTTCTGCAGATCTCATTTTGTATATTAGTAAGCAGAGTCACTTCAGGGGAACATTAGTGTAAGTTTCTGAATCAAGATAAATTCTCATTAAATCTTTGTCATTATTTTTTGTTTCACTAGGAAAATGAAGCAGTGATTTTAATTCTCAACCAATTCCGTTTTGTTTTTTTTCAAGTCTGTACAGACACTTGCCACCCAGTACCAATGTAATTATCAAGAAGGCTTGTTTTGCAAAGTGAAATTGGTATGAAATGTAATCCCCTCAGGAGTGATCTATAGATCATACTATGCAGTCCACTTTGGAAAAGAGTGTGGTTGCTTTCAGTTTCGCTGTTAGTCCACTTCAACACTTTGTATACTAAACATCCATCATAACATTCTTGGATGGATACATACTTGGAAAAACTGTTTGTTGTCATGCCTCTTTCACAGTGTTATGTGGAACCAGACAAGCCCATGCAGTGCTTGGAGACACCCGTTAAGTCTGCTTGGTTCCCAAAGAGCATGTGGAGCCTGTGCAGACATGAAAACACTTTCAGTGAAACCAGGGTGAAGTCTCATTCATTGGTCGCAGCTTGTGTTATCTTACAGATGACCACATTGTAGTCAAAGTATTTCCTTCAGAACATTAAACACTTACCTGGATTTTAGTTGTTTGAACCAGTTATGTTGTATGTAGAATTTGCTTTTTTAGTGGGCTATTGACATGGTGATTTATGAATTTCAAATCTTCCCAAGAAAATATATACAATACAATAGAGTCACCATGCACTGTCACAATGTTGGTGTCATGATTTTGTTATACGAGTATTAATTTGTGGTTGTTACATATCATTTCTGACTCATTTTACATATTATGTTTGATTTTTGTTATTTATTTTAATTTCTTGACAGCAATGTCATTAGATTGCCATTTTTACTTGAAATCTCATTGTGATTTTCTCAACTACAGCCATATTTTGTTTCCACCAAAGGCATCCATTGTTATTAGGGAAATAATTTACAGACAACCAGGACTTTTGCTTGCTCTTTTCACCCAGAATTTTTGACACTCAGTTTTGGAACTGACATCTTTTTTTATCCCTTCCAGCTTAGACCTTTTGCCTTTTCAAAGACAACCCTTTTGCTTAACCCCCTTGTGACAACTCCATTTCCTGATCCATTATATTCTTTTACTTCCTGTCCCAATCCACAACAAATCATGGACTCTTATTCATGTGCTTAAATCTAAATGGAGATGAATCATCTAAATGAAATTAGTTTACCAGAGTACAACTGCAGTCTGTAATACCTACAATGTCACTCATAACACACTTCATTCAAAGGCGTCATTTGTAACATGCCTGTTCCGATGCATTTGTTGTGTGCATTAAAAACTGCATTACAATTTTCAGTGAAGTAGATGTACTTTTGATACTATATCCTAATATAGGAATTTAAAAAAGAAAAAAATAAAGACTGGAAATAAAAAGACTGATAATGGAAGTGCTAATACCTTTGGAGCCTGTTGACTATCAGAAGGAAGTAGTTAATGTTATGACTTCTAGGGTCTCAAATTCTGGTTCTGGGAAGCCAGTTTGCCCTCTTTATAGCTGTTAATAGAATTTGTATATTTATACAGCTTTTTTTCTGCTATGTTTTGCAATATTAATGAGGATAGATAACCTGAATGTTTATCAGACTCAAATAAGAGTAGTACTTCCTTGATTCTTCTTTTTTTACCTATATTTATATACAGTGCATCCAGAAAGTATTCACATCGCATCACTTTTTCCACATTTTGTTATGTTGCAGCCTTATTCCAAAATGGATTAAATTCATTTTCTCCTCAGAATTCTACACACAACACCCCATAATGGCAACGTTAAAAAAGTTTACTTGAGGCAAATTTAATAAAAATAAAAAAACTGAGAAATCACATGTGCATAAGTATTCACAGCCTGTGCTCAATACTTTGTCGATGCACCTTTGGCAGCAATTACAGCCTCAAGTCTTTTTGAATATGATGCCACAAGCTTGACACGCCTATCCTTGGCCAGTTTCACCCATTCCACTTTGCAGCACCTGTCAATCAAGTTGGATGGGAAGCGTCGGTGCACAGCCATTTTAAGATCTCTCCAGAGATGTTCAATCAGATTCAAGTCTGGGCTCTGCCTGGGCCACTCAAGGATATTCACAGAGTTGTCCAACCATGATGTCTCTTTACATTGCTGCAGTCATCTTTCCCTTTATCCTGACTAGTCTCCCAGTTCCTGCCGCTGAAAAACATCCCCACAGCATGATGCTGCCACCACCATGCTTCTCTGTAGGAATGGTATTGGCCTGGTGATGAGCGGTGCCTGGTTTCCTCCAAATGTGACTCCTGGCATTCACACCAAAGAGTTTAATCTTTATCTCATCAGACCGGAGAATTTTGTTTCTCATGGTCTGAGAGTCCTTCAGGTGTTTTTTGGCAAACTCAAGGTTGGCTGCCATGTGCCTTTTACTAAGGAGTGGCTTCCGTCTGGCCACTCTACCATACAGGCTTGATTGGTGGATTGCTGCAGAGATGATTGTCCTTCTGGAAGGTTCTCCTCTCTCCAAAGAGAACCTCTGGAGCTCTGACAGAGTGACCATCGGGTTCTTGGTCACCTCCCTGACTAAGGCCCTTCTCCCCTGATCACTCAGTTTAGATGGCCGGACAGCTCTAGGAAGAGTCCTGGTGGTTTCGAACTTCTTCCACTTACGGATGATGGAGGCCACTGTGCTCATTGGGACCTTCAAAGCAGCAGAAATTTTTCTGTAACCTTCCCCAGAGTTGTGCCTTGAGACAATCCTGTCTCGGAGTTCTACAGACAATTCCTTTGACTTCATGCTTGGTTTGTGCTCTGACATGAGCTGTCAACTGTGGGACCTTATATAGACAGATGTGTGCCTTTCCAAATCATGTCCAATCAACTGAATTTACCACAGGTGGACTCCAATGAAGCTGCAGAAACATCTCAAGGATGATCAGGGGAAATAGGATGCACCTGAGCTCAATTTTGAGCTTCATGGCACAGGCTGTGAATACTTATGTACAGTGGTGTGAAAAACTATTTGCCCCCTTCCTGATTTCTTATTCTTTTGCATGTTTGTCACACAAAATGTTTCTGATCATCAAACACATTTAACCATTAGTCAAATATAACACAAGTAAACACAAAATACAGTTTTTAAATAATGGTTTTTATTATTTAGGGAGAAAAAAAATCCAAACCTACATGGCCCTGTGTGAAAACGTAATTGCCCCCCTGAACCTAATAACTGGTTGGGCCACCCTTAGCAGCAATAACTGCAACCAAGCGTTTGCAATAACTTGCAATGAGACTTTTACAGCGCTCTGGAGGAATTTTGGCCCACTCATCTTTGCAGAATTGTTGTAATTCAGCTTTATTTGAGGGTTTTCTAGCATGAACCGCCTTTTTAAGGTCATGCCATAGCATCTCAATTGGATTCAGGTCAGGACTTTGACTAGGCCACTCCAAAGTCTTCATTTTGTTTTTCTTCAGCCATTCAGAGGTGGATTTGCTGGTGTGTTGTGGGTCATTGTCCTGTTGCAGCACCCAAGATCGCTTCAGCTTGAGCTGACGAACAGATGGCCGGACATTCTCCTTCAGGATTTTTTGGTAGACAGTAGAATTCATGGTTCCATCTATCACAGCAAGCCTTCCAGGTCCTGAAGCAGCAAAACAACCCCAGACCATCACACTACCACCACCATATTTTACTGTTGGTATGATGTTCTTTTCTGAAATGCTGTGTTCCTTTTACGCCAGATGTAACGGGACATTTGCCTTCCAAAAAGTTCAAATTTTGTCTCATCAGTCCACAAGGTATTTTCCCAAAAGTCTTGGCAATCATTGAGATGTTTCTTAGCAAAATTGAGACGAGCCCTAATGTTCTTTTGCTTAACAGTGGTTTGCGTCTTGGAAATCTGCCATGCAGACCGTTTTTGCCCAGTCTCTTTCTTATGGTGGAGTCATGAACACTGATTGAGGCAAGTGAGGCCTGCAGTTCTTTAGACGTTGTCCTGGGGTCTTTTGTGACCTCTCAGATGAGTCGTCTCTGCGCTCTTGGGGTAATTTTGGTCGGCTGGCCACTCCTGGGAAGGTTCACCACTGTTCCATGTTTTTGCCATTTGTGGATAATGGCTCTCACTGTGGTTCGCTGGAGTCCCAAAGCTTTAGAAATGGCTTTATAACCTTTACCAGACTGATAGATCTCAATTACTTCTGTTCTCATTTGTTCCTGAATTTCTTTGGATCTTGGCATGATGTCTAGCTTTTGAGGTGCTTTTGGTCTACTTCTCTGTGTCAGGCAGCTCCTAATTTAAGTGATTTCTTGCTTGAAACAGGTGTGGCAGTAATCAGGCCTGGGGGTGGCTATGGAAATTGAACTCAGGTGTGACACACCACAGTTAGGCTATTTTTTAACAAGGGGGCAATTACTTTTTCACACAGGGCCATGTAGGTTTGGATTTTTTTCTCCCTAAATAATAAAACCATCATTTAAAAACTGCATTTTGTGTTTACTTGTGTTATATTTGACTAATGGTTAAATGTGTTTGATGATCAGAAACATTTTGTGTGACAAACATGCAAAAGAATAAGAAATCAGGAAGGGGGCAAATAGTTTTTCACACCACTGTACATGTGCTTTCTCAATTTTTTTATTTTTAGTAAATTTGCAAAAACCTCAAGTAAACATTTTTCACGTTATCATTATGGGGTGTTGTGTGTAGAATTCTGAGGAAAAAAATGAATTTAATCCAATTTGGAATAAGGCTGTAACATAACAAAATGTGGAAAAAGTGATGTGCTGTGAATACTTTCTGGATGCACTGTATTTATTTTCTTTATTTAAAATTTCCTTTATTAAGGTATAGTGTTGGTTTGCCTGTTGTCTCATTTGTACAGAATTTGCATGTGATTCTCAACAGCAGGGCTAATGAAATGCATTTTATCCTATTACATGCATTAGAAAATGCACTTCATAATGGCAGGGTGTAGCTACCATAAGGCCCAGAATCGGTTTATATTATATAAATTAAACTTGCGGTTGGTGTTCTTGGGGTTGTTTAGTAGGGACACTGTAATACAAATTCTTAGGGGTAATTTTTTTAATCCATTCCCCTAAGGGAAGAGATAACAGCATAAGAAATACAGGTGAAGGATGTATTGGCGTTTCTGTGCCTCTTTTCTCAGTTTAAGCCTTGACCCATAACTGTGGTACCTCTACCACAAGATGGCAGAAGAGGTTAGAAAAAACAGCAGCCCAATAAATTAACCATAAACAAGCTTACAATGCTACCAGCCAGATAATGCAGAATCCAGAAGGGCTATCCTAAAGGAAACGGGAATCAACATGATACAGTTGTTTAGTTTATGTGCCAGATGGACCATAGCCTAAGCAGTGTATTGTGTGTGCGTGTGTATATATGGGAAAGGGAGCTAAACACACTTAGTCCTTTAATAAAAGATATAACATGCAAAAGATTTATGACTTTTTACCTACTTATGGATTACTCAGAAGCCAGGCAAGAATCTCCTTGCTACAATATTCACACTAACAATAAATACCCTTGTACATTTTAACATACAAGTCATAATGCTTTAGACACTCTATCCTTTGTCACAACAAACTCATACTAACATACTTACACTATACTATACTGTGTGCTCATTTCAGTCCATGACTGCAGTCTGAATGAATGTACTTCTATTTTTGTTATATGGCACCCCTACATTAAATTAAGCAGGACCTGAGAGTAATTATGTTCGTCCTTTTCGTGAGCCCACTTCTTCCAACAGAGTGTTCCTTGAGGCCAGATCCTATCATGTTGGCAGAGTGTAAGGAAAGAACATCTTGCAATGTGTCATTCAATTAGTTGCTTATTTCTTTAGAACTGAAACAATGGGCGATGCCATGTAATAAAAGAATATAGCAGCAATAGAATAAGAACATTGAGCATTCAGTTGCAGGTACAGGGTAGACTCAGGTTAAGAACAGTTCTATTGCTTTAGGCGGTTTGTGTGTTAAAAGTGAGTCAGACTTCCCATTGACTCTGTATTAAGATATTCTGATATTTCAACAGTAGAAGCTGCTATCCCTAAACTCCTACATCTCTCATTGGGAAAGTTTATGGTTATGCCTACATTGTTTGATAAGAGCAGGTAAATACTTTTCAGACTTACAGTATGTCATTTTTGTGTATGACTCGTTTTTTATAGTGTACTATTCAGACCAAGGACTATCACAAAAGTCATTACTAAGCTTAACATAACATTGGCAAAGTCATTTATAGGGATGTATACTGGCAGCAACAAGTCATGCAATGAGTGCCAGTCCCTCATAGAGCCTATTCATGCACTCACCTCCACAGGGCCAATTTAAAATTACCAGTCGTTATAACGTGAATGTCTTTAAAATTTGATTGAAAAATGAAAATACCCTGAGAAAAGTCCACACAGGAAAAAGATGACTAACTACACAGACTACTACTGGTACTTGATTTGAACCCAGTATTTGTGTGGTGGTCCATATTTATGTTAAACTAGCTGTCCGCCCTCATAGTAATGAAACAGGACAAACTTTAAAAACAATTAATAAATAACAAACAAACTAGTATCGCTAGCTAACCGGAGGCAAGGTACGCTCCAACACGTGGCGAGAGGTAATTCAAATGAAGGCTGGCGCATGAGTGAGGAGGGCCCCGTCCCCCCCCCCCCCTCCCTTGGCCCGGAGACTTTGTCTCAGATTAGCGCAAATATATTGCTCCTGCAAGTGAACTATGATAATTACCGCAATGAGAGAAGTCGCAAAATCAACCAGAATGAAAAAAAAAACAATCTAAATCCGTTAAGTAGTTCTCTTGTGAAAGCAGACAGACAGACTGGCATTGGACTTTATATATATGCATAACATATTAAATGCAGGGTTAAAAGCTCTGCAGAAAGCACTGACTCATTATTGAGTAGCACCCTGTTTCGAGATTTTTCCTGACTTGTACCTAAGCCGGGAATAGACTGTAGTTCTTTATGACCCCAAAATTGAATTAAACATGTTTTTTGAATAGATAGATGAATTTTTATTTTACATGCAGAAGTCGTTATTATTGTGAGTACAAAGCAAACAAGCCAACCACAAAGCAAAGTTTCATAAAGATCAATCTTACAATGTATGGTACTCTCATTAGGCTCTATTGCAGATTGCTTTAAAAAGCAATTAACGTTTATATTTGTATGCCACTCCCATCATCCAGTGCTTGTTCCTTTCTTGTCTTGCACTGGAATAAGCACTGGTACCAACAACCCTGACCTGGATTACGTAGGTTTGTAAATGGAGGAATGGAGACTTTATATGGCACCTTTTACAAAAAGTATTGCTTTTCTCGACAGTTAGTATTTAATGTAATGCCACACTAAGCATCCCAGATAAAGAAATTAGCTACCACTGGCTACATTTAATCTAATAACTCGTAAATTGCTCTGTGAGACTGAAGAACAGCTGCAGCTCTGTCTGAAACCAGTTTGCGGACGTAGCATGCTCCCAAACTCTTTCTGCACCAAACCCTGCAGTTCGCCCAGACTGGTCATATTGCTCTGCTGGTGTTTCATTTGTGGCTCCAAATAGTCCCAGAGATTTTCTGTGGGATTTAAATCATTTAAATCACTGCTCATCACTTGTCCAATACAGTCCCCACAGTGAAGCATGTCGGTGGCAGCATCATGCTGTGGGGGTGTTTTTCAGCTGCAGGGACAGGACGACTGGTTGCAATCGAGGGAAAGATGAATGTGGCCAAGTACAGGGATATCCTGGACAAAAACTTCTCCAGAGTGTTAAGGACCTCAGACTGGGCCGAAGGTTTACCTTCCAACAAGACAATGACCCTAAGCACACAGCTAAAATAACGAAGGAGTGGCTTCACAACAACTCTGTGACTGTTCTTGAATGGCCCAGGCAGAGCCCTGACTTAAACCCAATTGAGCATCTCTGGAGAGACCTAAAAATGGCTGTCCACCAACGTTTACCACCCAACCTGACAGAACTGGAGAGGATCTGCAAGGAGGAATGGCAGAGGATCCCCAAATCCAGGTGTGAAAAACTTGTTGCATCTTTCTCAAGAAGACTCATGGCTGTATTAGCTCAAAAGGGTGCTTCTACTAAATACTGAGCAAAGGGTCTGAATACTTAGGACCATGTGATATTTCAGTTATTTTTTTTTAATAAATCTGCAACGATTTCAAAAATTCTTTTTTTTTGTCTGTCAATATGGAGTGCCGTGTGTACATTAATGAGGGAAAAAATTAATTTAAATGATTTTAGCAAATGGCTGCAATATAACAAAGAGTGAAAAATTGAAGGGGATCTGAATACTTTCCGTACCCACTGTATAGTATACCACTACTCCACAACTTACTACAAATGCTGTAGCACACAAAACAGATATTTGTAGGAAAGTATTCGTACTGGGGTGCCCTCTGGTGGTGTCTGAAGTATGTATCACCTACATGGGCTGGGACTATTTTTGTGAACTTATCAATGACCAACTCATAAAGGAATTGTGAACGTATGATGTGAAATAACATGTCAAAGGAGGGTACTAGGGTGTTGTACCGTGTTAGCAATTACGGATGTTGTGAGAAGTTAAGCAAAATGACATCTTTACCTTTTTCAGGCTTGAGGCCTGAGTTTCCTCGAAAGCTTGCATATTGTAATCTTTCTAGTTAGCCAATAAAAGGTGTCATTTTGCTTAACTTCTCACCAAAGGAGGGTACCAAAGAAACAGAGAGAAGGCCAGTGTCTTGTCTCAAGTTTCTCGCAATTTATTGCGGCAAGGTGGTAGTGGAGGTGATTTTTGGGCTTTGTTAATAAGCAGCTTGGTCTTAGGTTATCTTAAACAGCATACTTTTCATAGATACTTATGTTGCTTCAAATCTGGACTCTAAGCTTGTACAAAAATTGGTGAGTTATTTCCATTTAAGTTGTTAAAATGATTGATTTTTTTTTTTTTATGGATTACCAATTTAGTTTGAAGATGTGGTCTTTTGACTGGCATTGTCTGAAGCAGAGTTAAAGAATCCAAGCAACATCATAAATGAAGAGGCCTGCTAATCTGACCTGTCAGAAAGAAATAAAAACTGGACAGCCACCTAGCAGGGTGCAATGAGTGTATAATAAAAGCCTAAAGGAGGTGAAACTAAGGCAAAACTAAACAGACTGCCTTTAGTTTGGAACCAGATGGATTACAAAATCAGACTATTACCTGACTCAGCAGGTCAAGTATTATGTGTCAAAAGTTTTTTTATGAGTTGGAAATTTTCAAAATGGAAATATTGTACTGTAGCAGCATTTACTCTTATATCAACGGTAAGTCCCTAGCACTATGAACTGCCGTTCCTTACCCGAATGAGCACCATCTGAGCCAGCTGGAGACGGTCAATCTCCATTCTAGAGTTTCTGCAGTGAGCTGTCCTTCTAAGGTTAGCGAAGTACCCAAAAGATAAGGAAAATGAGTAAAGATCTTTTAGGTTCATACTGGCAAGCACTGCACTGTGCTACAATGTATAAACGAACAACGTAATCATCAACTTGTATAACATTGTATAGAGAAGAGTAGTGCAACGGGACAATACCTAATTGACAGCCTGGAACTAAGAATTTTCTAAAGTAATAAATATTGCTTATTCTTTCTCTTACACTTCTCTGATAGAAACTAGAAAGACGACTTTTTTAAAAGTATACTTTTAAAATCCGTTTATTGTGAGTTCCAGTTTGGACCCTGGTAATTAGCCCTAAGCATTTACATGATCAAAACTATTTGTTGGACTTGCTGTTAAACATGCCCCTTACTTAAACTGCAGCTAAAAGATCCTTCACCCTCTGTCTTCAAATAAAGTAGTTTGTGTGAAAAGCAGGTTTCCACATACCTTAAAATGACTTAAAAGAGGAAATTGAGATGCACCATTGACAGCAGCATGAAAGACAAGGAACTTCTTTGTCTAAATGGGGAAAAACATCTTTTTAGTCAAGGAAGGAAAACTAGAAGTACAGTTTACTTAAGGACTTAAATGTTTTATGTACATTTCTTCAAGAAAAATGAGAACAGAAGTTTAATTTCTATTAAAGTAATTTGTTGTTGTCTATCCACCAATCAATTTCCTGAACTTCCTTATTCCAATACCTAGGTCCAGGGTCTCATAGCCTACCCAAATGTTTGATACATGGCAGGAACCCAGCATGGATGGAACACAAGTTTATAGAAAGAGCTTGCACCCACACTTACACTACACCAATTCAGAGGTGCCAGTCAGTCTAACCTGACCATCTTTGGAATGCAAAAGAAAGGGGAGTACCCAGAGAAAATCTGATATAGATACATGAAGACATTGTGTACCCAACACAGTAACCTTTCTGCGGTTTTGTGCTTCCGATTCAAATTCTGTACTTTAGTGCAGTGGTTACTCAATCCAGTGTACTGGGTTTAATCCTGTGCTTGGTTCTTGCGCTTGTGGAATTTGTACATCCTCTTTGTGTTCTGCTTCGATTTTCCTGCTACATTCCCTAAGATGTGTATTAGCGATTTTAATTGGCAAGTATAATTTGACTCTGTGTGAGTATGAGTATGTTTGTGCGGTGGACCTGCAATGAACTGGTACCCTGTTCAGGATTGGTTCTTTTCTGTGTATGCCGAATGCTTGGATAGGCTGCAGTCTCTGCAACCCTCAGTGGGTTTAATAATCTACTCTCGGCTGGTAATGCTGCAAGCGGTGACCTGGTTGTAGCTGAACGGAGTCCATTAAGGGTGAACGGGACGGCGGGTGGTAGCATTGTAGTGTGCCTCGGGTGGCTGCCTATTGAATGGAGGCGATTCATTACCCGCCTTTGGCTGCACCGTGTTCGTTCTCAGTGGGTGGACGCTGCAGGCAACATGCTGTAGTGGAGGTGACTGTGACGTAGGCTGGTGATGAACCGCCCGTCGATGCCCCCATTCATTCTCAATAGCAAGCCTGCTTGTACTGTTACACACATAGAAGGAAGTGGTCTTTTGTCAGTACATCAGACGTGTTGACAACTGGTGCCTTCCTACTGTGATAGCGTGTACAGTGCTGTGCAGAAGAGCTCATCTTAATCTTTTGTCTTCACCCTTCAAGAATGTCTCTGAAACACAAGTGCAATGCAAATGCTGGTGATACAGTAAAGAAGAGAAAAAACATTACCAGTGAAAATAAAGTGGAAATAATAAAAAGGTCAGAGAGAGGTGAAACTCCATCATTCATTGGCAGAGCTTTTGGTTACAGTCGGTCAACAATAGCATTTATTAAATTTATGTACCTGTTCCGACTTACATACAAATTCAACTTAAATACAAATCTATAGTCCCTATCTTGCACGTAACCCGGGGACTGCCTGTACATGAATAAATAAGGGATGGAAATTATTATCTACTAAAGCAGAGGTCCTCAATCACGGTCCTGAAGGGCCGCAGTGGCTGCAGGTTTTTGCTCCAACCCAATTGTTTAAGATTTTGAAACCTTATTGCTTATTTTAGTCTTAAACAGTCGTATTCTTGGCTTTTAATTGCTCCTAATTAGCAATAACAAGCAAATGTCAAAAGAGACCGGCATTTCCCCATTTAGCTTGTTACCATTTACCCCGTGTGTATTTATTACACATAGTTTCATAGCATAGTTTTTTTGAGAGCAGTATTTCCAGTTAAATTTGTGATATTTCTGGAAGTGAAGTAGTTACTTTGTCACTTCTCATAACATTTTCATATGCAATGATAAATATTTCTTCTAGTAAATATTGCTGTAAATTTGAAAAAAATGCATTTCCATATTACCTGCTGGGAATATTTAAAGTTTAGATTTGTTACATTTTTTACTTTATTTTGTTATAAACTCTTTGTCTCATTTGTTTAAAATATCAGTTTGTTTCAAAGGAGGATGCACCATTTTAAGATGAATAATAAATGATCAAGTTAAGCCTGGAGAAACAGGAGTTGGAAAGATCAAGTACAGCGCTGTAATGCTTTGTTTTCCATGCTTATTCTTACATTCGTAATTGCCATTTTTATTCATCCGTATAAAGGTGGTGTGATAGGTGAGGCAAGTAAGAGTCATGCTTCCAGTGGCAGAGTAAATGTTTCTAGTGGAAGTGGACATATTGATCAGTTTCCAGATGATGGCAGAAAGACAGAAAAGTAGGAGCTTAAGCAGTTGATGTGAAATCCTTTGAAAATAGATTTGCACCCCATTTTGATTATTGGCCAGGCATTGGGGTGAACCGTAAATTTATTGTTGTTTCTTTATTTTACTGTTCTCAAAACTGTGACTTTCATTCTAGTAAAAGTGCAGACTTATTACTGGAGACTGTATGCCTTCAGCTAGTTTAAAAGGCAGTCTCTTTTGATGATCTGAAGGAGCAACAGGTAATCTCGATTGAGCAAATGTTCTATTGTCATTCAGCAACAAGCAAGATATCCACTGCTGCTGATTTAGTGTGATTTGTCATGAGTTTCCTTTTGTAAGTTTGTTCTGTGCCTGCCCGTGGAGGTGGCAGATTGTCGCAATGGTTAGCCCTGTTCCCTAACAGATCTGGAGTTCCTTTTTTTCGGCCTTTATGGAGTTTGCATGTTTTTGTCTTTTTTCCCATATACCTCAAAGATGTGCAAATTAGGTTAATTCATGATTCTAAATTGTTTTTTTGAAGGTGTGAGTGTCGGTGTGGGCCTAAGTGAGCTATGTGATGGACAGGCAGTCTATTCTGGTCCTCCATTCACCCAGTGATTCCAGTAAAGGCTCTGACTCCCTCCCTAACCCTGTATCGCTCTAAGCATGTTTGAGATTGTATGAACTCTATGTTTTTTTTTTGCAAAATAGTGATAGTTTTTTTTTAAATCTATGAATTGTGCACAGCTGTCCTGCCTCAAGTGCTAGGCAAGATCACACAAAAAGAACCCAATTTTTTACTCTTGTGCTTCTGTTTTTACTTACTTTTATGATAAATATAATTTTCGCTATTGTACAGTCCATTATGTATTATTCAGACATTTTTCACTGTTTTATTTTTTGGCTTTAGAACTATGCTGAGACCAGTATAATAGGTAAGCTTTTCTTTGTTTCAGCTATAGTGATATCTGTAGCTGCTGTTGTAGTATGGAGTGAGGTGCTAAGGGGGTAAGAATGGCATGCCCAATCTCCATTTTCCAAATGATCAGCTGCTTCTGAGTGACCGGGTTTAGAGAGAAATAAGAATTGTTTATGTTGGAAATCTACAAATAAGATGCCCTTCAGAGACCTTTTTTCTTTCAGTGTCAAAATCAAGGTGGTAAGAGTGCATATGATGTTGTGCTAAAGGTTTAGCTTAAGACTCGGTCACAGTTTGGTGAACATAAACATGGATCATAACATAAACATTTTGATCTTCTTTTCTTGTACTTTTCTATACTACTGTGAAGCCAGTCTGATGAAATGTATTTGTGTAACACAGTCGCAAGGTGCTGCTGGTTCAAATACCAGCCTAGAGACTGGCAGTGCAGTCAAGATGACAGACAGCATGATGCCCTCCCTGTATCTCTTAAGATCTAGACATCATTAAAAATGTATTAAGCAGCTAATACATTGTTTTCTAAGCCTTGGACATTTTACCTATCAAGGTAATATTTTTTCTGGTACAGAAATTTGCAGGGGTTATGTTCCTAGAACACCTGTGAATTGTGAAAAACCTTAGATTTTGGATGTGGTCAAAAAATGCTTATAAATGCCTATTTTTACAGTTTAAATCCTAAATATGCCCCCAAAATACTTTGATTTCATTTCAAACTCAACTTAATACATTATCCCTAAAAAAAGAGTGTAAAGGTAAACCCGTATACTGTACAGTACTGTATTAGAAGTGCTAGAATTCTAGAATGTAAAATGCCGATGTTACCCCTATATGTACTGTAATACATGCAAGTGGGTTTTTATTGGTATGCGCTGTCATTTTCTATGGCATGAGTAGGGTAAATACAGTAATAATTTAATTTAATAAAAATACAGTAAAATGTATGGATACTCACCAATAATGAATGATTATGATTGAAGATGATAATGATGAATTAGCTGTGCAGTTCAATGAAGGTACGTAATGAAGATAAAGACTACACAGCAAAGCAGAGGATTTACAGCTCGTTGGGTGGCGCCTCTTCTTCAGGCGCTTGGGCAGCATCTTAGGGCTTTAAGAAGAACAATCCACGAACGGCTGAGGCCACAAACTCTGAACCACGACTTTGCGGGGTTCGACTGTATTTTTTTTTATTTAAATTACATCACATTACAATTAATTATACTATATGTTCTTATTTTGCCATTTTGTTGATCACAATTCCATCTTGCGCTTCCTATGGATGATGCCGTTTTGGGCATCCTTATTGTTAAAATGCATGTCTTTGCTGCTAATGGACAGGCTTTGTAAGTCAACATTATGGATCTTTTTGCATCTGAGACTGTGGATATTCAAATATTCATTTATGTGTGTGGAATGGTTAGATGGATGCAGCTTGGAATTGGAAAATACTGGTGGACATAGGTCAATGGCTTACAGTACCATTGGAGACAGCCACCACTTGTTTAATGCCAAAAATGGTACTGTGGTCCAACTCATTACAAACTGTTTACTGTCCCTTGGCTAGATGCAGTGGAGGGATGTTTTAAGCAGAAAAAGGTGCAATATAGCGAGATAAAAAGAGACATAGAGCAACAATGTTGGAGATTAAAAATCTACCTGGTACAAATTAGTCTCAGGGGCTTTGTGGCAACTAATCTACAGTGATGTTGCTGAAGAACCTGGGGATCAGTGGCCAAGTTGGACTGTCAAGGTAATGTCAGAGGCTGCAGAGAGGAGTAGCCAGTGGCTATGATAGAAGCGAAATGACCCCAGTTCTGTCGTTAACACTAGAATTACCAGAGCCTACGAAAAAACTCGTAATTCCGTCCCACCTTAAATAAACTTCTTAAAATCGTTCACAGCTCTCCACCAGCGTCTTTTGTCATCTAAATGTGCTGATAAAAATCAGGCTGCAAGCAGCCGGCTATTCCATCCCCCCACCGACTTAGAACGGGCACAAACTTCTCCCAGCTCATGCCTTGATTGATTATCTGGGAGTGAAGTGGAGTTTTAGACTGGAAATAATAGATCATTATTTGGAATACACGCATTTCACGTGTGTTCCGTTTCTACAGTAATCCGTGTAAACACATTTTTTGTATGAAGCCTGAAAACGAACAGTATTCTGACGCTGTTCGTTTTCAAATAATATTGCATGTACTTAACTATTTTAGAATAAAAACATACATTTGATTTCAGTCATTTTTTTTATTCAGTTCCATTCTCTCAGTCGCGTTCACGATTCCCCCCCCACCCTAATCTGACAATGCTGTTTTCACATAAAGGCGCTATAACTCAAATGCGATTTATTTGGGGACGCGCTATACTCGGATGTGATTTATATAGGGAAGAAAGTACAATGTCAGGTGCTCATTCAGTGAAATAGGAACCATAGCACAGAGAGATGTGTAAACTGCAACAAGTACACATGTCGTGAATGTAGGAAGGGTGTGTGGGAATTGTTAATATTTGAATGTGATGATTTTATATAGCACGGATCGGAAATCAGCAGTTCTTAGCATTGCACCACGCAAGCTGTCGTATCAACCGCCTACTGTAACTTGCTTTATTTTTTCTTCACTTATAGTCTAGAATAAAAGTGCACTTGTTTTTTATTCTTGTACACCAACATATGTTCCTGTGTTTGAGCGACACGGGCATGCTCAAAAAAATAGACGTGTAATGCCACGAAAAGTGCACGCAGGCACTTCAGTTCGCAAGCATTGGTACGAGAATGCAGTCACAAGTACGCTGCAGAGCTACAGCGCATCTTTATGTGAAAACAGCATTCTCAGATGGGGGATAGGGAAGGATCCTGAACACGACTGAGAATGAAAAGTGAATAAAAAAAACCTAACCTTTACAAGTATCATAAATTACATTGGCTGTTACACACTGAAATCAAATGCATGTTTTTATTCTAAAATAGTAAGAATAAGAGCAGTTTACTTCTCAAAACTGAACCATGTGGGATCGAACTCATGACCTTTTGGATACTAGTCAGTGGCTAATACCATTATACTACCGTGGCAGCTGTAGTACATACGTGTCAATATGGCATGCTAAGGTGGCTTTTTTCTGCAGTTATATTTTTGAATAAAAGCATACTTGTTCTGTTATATGTGTACCTTTTGTGAAAGTGTTTGATATTTGGACTTCAGGCTTCATACATTATATAGTTTATGCTTACATTTTGTCATTTACTACTACAATATGAAAACGTTTCTGTTTTAAAAATGTGTTTACACGGATTACTGTAGAAACGGAACACACGTGAAATGCGTGTATTCCAAATAATGATCTATTATTTCCAGTCTAAAACTCCACTTCACTCCCAGATAATCAATCAAGGCATGAGCTGGGAGAAGTTTGTGCCCGTTCTAAGTCGGTGGGGGGATGGAATAGCCGGCTGCTTGCAGCCTGATTTTTATCAGCACATTTAGATGACAAAAGACGCTGGTGGAGAGCTGTGAACGATTTTAAGAAGCGATTTAAGGTGGGACGGAATTACGAGTTTTTTCGTAGGCTCTGGTAATTCTAGTGTTAAGCGAGTGGGTGGTGCAGACACAGAAGGGGGCAGTTCGGGAATGCCAGATGTTACTGCTGATCTTACCTAAAACATTATTGGCCAAGCCAGCAAAAACATTCGCGATGGTAGGTGCCCACTTGACAACCTCAAATGTTATGGAGCAAGAATAAGTGCAAATGTTCACTATAGGTGCCATATGGGACTTAACATCAGGTCCTGTATATTGGTAAATGTGAATTCTGGTTTAGAAAACATTACTATTTCCTTTTGACAACAGATTTGGTTAGAGTTTGGGTTTGGTAACAGTTAATTGTGGTTTCCCTGTTCTCGACTTCTTTCTGGCTTTTGACTTTCATTTCATCTCCCAGTCCACTTCCAAAATTCTAATTTACTTAGCTTCTCTGTCAAAACAATATCTGCCCTGTTTTAAACAAGTATTCCAGTTTCCTTCCACTTCCCAAACACACAAGGTCAAATTGGTTCACAACTCTTTATGGTGTAGTGTGTCCGGTGACTGATTGGTCCCCTCATCTAGAATTAGTTCCTGTCTTGCTGCCAGAATAGGCTCCAACTTCCAATGACACTGAACAAGTAAATACAGAAACTGAACAACTGAATAAAAGTTTCACTCTTTTCATCTCTCATTTAGGCTCACTCATGCCTTCTGGCATTGATCTGCATTTTGAGATACATTTACGTTTATATTTACATTTATTTGCTTGGCAGGTGCTTTTATCCAAAGCGATTTACAAAAAAGGTAAACATAACTGAGTAACATTAGGCTTGGGTATGTTTGTTCAGCAAGTGTAGGATGTCAGGTAATAAAAGTTGATTGTCACAAATGAAAAGATGTACTATAAATGTACAATCATAGATTAACAATCAATAAAGCAGCTAAACTTAACATAACAACAAATCAACAATATAAAAGATCACAGAACAAATTTTTTTTTTAATTCAATCAATTAGATAGATATTCACAGAACAGAAAGGTTTTCAATTGCTTCAAAAATACATTGAGGGAGTCAGCAGTTCAGATGGAGGTGGGCAGCCTGTTCCACCAACTAGGAACTACACAGGAAAAGAGTCTGGATTAAGACTTGATACCACGAAGAGGCGGCATCACCATAAACTGTTCACTGGCAGACCTGAGTGGGTGAAAAGGAGCATAGTACTTCACCAGTGCCTCCATATACGCAGGTGCTGACCCACTGACTACTCTGTAGGCAAGCATCAGGGATTTTAACAATGTGTGCTGCTACAGGGAGCTGAAGCAGCTACCTGAAGAGAGGAGTGACGTGTGCCTGTCTCAGCTGACTAAATACAAGAAGGCCTGCTGCATTCTGCACCATCTGCAGTGGCTTGATAGCACATGTAGGTACTCATGCCAGAAGTGAATTGCAGTAGTCCAGACCAAAGCCTGGACCAGAAGTTGTGCTGCATATTCCGTTAGATAAGGTCTGACCCTGTGGATGTTCTACAGTGTGAACCTTCATGAATGAAAAACCGAAGAAATGTGGACAGAAAAAGATGCTTATCAATCACCACCCCAAGGTTGCATACTGAGATGGCAGGTGTTAACAACATTGAGCTAAGCTGCACAGAGATGGGGAGTTGAAAAGCCTGGCTTTCTGGAATCACAAGAAGCATTTTTTTTGCCAGGCTGAGCTGTATATTATGATCCTTCATTCAGTTTGAGATATCAATAAGATAGGCAGAGACTCTAGCTGATACCATGTTGTCCTCAGAATGGAACGACAGGCATAGCTTTATATCATCAGCAAAGCACTGATAAGATAATCCATGATTTTGGAAGATGGAGCCCAGCGAGGTGGTGTACAGAAAGGAAATTAGAGGACCCAGCACTGATCCTTGGGGCACCCCCTATCTGGTGTGTTTTTGACAAATCTTGCCAAGACACACTATAGGATCTGCCCAGAATGTAGGACTCAAACCATCTGAGAGCAGTCCTAGTGATGCCAAGGTCAGAGAAGGCGGACAGAAGGCTGTCATGGTTGACCGTGTCAAAGGCAGAAGAGAGATCTATAAGTATTAGGACCGATGACATGTTGGTAGCTCTAGCAAATCATAGCTGGTCAACCACAGTCAGTAAAGCCATCACAGTCGAGTGGTTCCTCTTGAAGCCGGACTGGTTGGTATTGAGCAATCTGTTCTATACAGGGAACATTAGAAACAGCACATTCAAGTGTTTTGGAAAGAATGGAAAGGTGAGAGACAGGCCTGTAATTATTAACTTAGGATGGTGATATAGGTATACAAAGCTGGCTTTTATTCATGCACACAATTCATTTTATATTAATTTACCCTGCGAAACAGAACAACCACTTGAACTTTAGTTTGTGAGCTGGGACATATTTTTTTGCTTTAAAGCAGTTATTTCAATGAATAATAATGAATTTTAAGAAGCCGAATTTGTGTTTTTGCCTTTTCCTAAGATTATGCTACAATATTTGGTACATTTTCAAAGTTAAATAATGTTTTGGAAAATTATAGAGATAAATAAAATTTGTTTAACATTGTGCCTGATATGTTACTCGTGGGGTTTTTGTGTTATTACTAATACCTAATGACAAAATTAACGTTTGCCATAGCATTGTTCAAGTCAGGTTCTGCAACCTTAAATGTTCTCAGAATTTTGCAATGACTTTGTAACCACAAGCAAACTAAACAGGAAAATCCAGTCAATACAATTCTTTTTGTTACCAGGTGCAAGTTCTTTAATGTGTACATAGGTATTTTTTATAAATATTTAAGAGAAAGACAAAGAATTTTTAAAGATGCTGCATCGTAGTTAATTTACAATAATCAGTAAAACTACTTCAATCTTGTATACTTTAGCATTTTATTATTATTTGCATACTGGTTTTTGCCGTTTGCAGTAACAGCTTGTCTAAATTCTGCTGTTGCTCTCAACTATTTAAAACATACTTATAGAATGTTCCAGTAATGTCTGAAATAAGTTTGAATTTTCTTGGATTATGTAAACCAGGTGGTGTGTGTTTAATTAAAAATACAGAGCTGATGGAAGCAAAATATGCTGTTAAGTAAGGTGTAAGTGCACATAGCTGGTTCAAGGCAACAAGTATGGGTGATCACGTAAAAAAAAGGTGAAGCAGGAAAGGAATGCTAAGAGAAAATAGATCTTGCCCCTAAGCATGGAGAAGCAGTGGGTTCTAAATGTCAGTGAGAGTTTGGGAGGAGGTGCTCGCTGCAATAATGAAATAACAATAGGTGGCATTTCTGGATTCCAGCCATAGAGAGACGCCTTGTCACTGATCAAGGAGTACTGCCAGATAAATTTCAGAATGTGCTGAGGAATGCCAGAGGTCATTCCCAATATGGATGTAGAATAAAATAGAGCTAACTTGTTTTTGATATTATTATTATTATTATTGTTATTATAATACACCAACCCGTAACAGTTTTTTAATTTGTTTCTAATTATTATGTGGGTACCGTTACAGCCTTATAGAACTTGAGTCCTAATCTAGACCTTGTGGTCATTCTGTATGGATTCTGGATGTTTCTGCCATGCTGGTGCCGGGCATTCTTGTCTTCTATCTTACTGAGATCAGGATTACAGAAGCCAGTGCCTATCCTAGCAGCATTGTAAGCAAAACGGGAATCAACCCTAGAAAGAGTGATTTTCTATAACAGGGCACACTTACACATCACTTTAGATTTGCCAATCAAACTAACGTGTTGCATGCTTAGCATAATTGAGAAAATCTGACTATCCAGAGGAATTTCAAAAGAGGACTCAAGAGGCAGCAGAATCAATAAAAGATGTGCCTCAGTGGTACCCTTCTTTATCCTTTGATAGTCAACTATAAATGTGACTGTGCTTGTAAGCACTCAGCAACATTCAGATATAATGAATGAATACACAAACACACTGAAAGATTGGAAGATAAACAATGGTGTTTAAGTCCTGAAGGACTTATCACTATCTTCAAACAACAATATGGAGAAGTTATGCAGGATTATGCAACGTAATCTGAGGTGTTAAAGTCACGTGGTTATGTTGAAGATGTAAAAGAGCACCTCCTAAATACCTGTGATGATTTGAACACATATCAAAAGTATATAGCAGTATTAGAAATGATCAAGAGAAAAACTGGATATGAGCTGTGATTAAACACTGAAAGTAATGCACCTTTCCAGCCTAAGGAAAGTGATAAGGAAAGGAAATAAGACTTACATTTAATTATTCAGCTGATGCCTTTATCAAAGGTGACTTATAACATTTGGAATACAACTAGTTTCTTTGGTTTTTCTAAATGGAGCACAGGCAAGCGAAGTGTCTTGGTCTTGGCCATGCACTATCAATAGTGAGATTTGAACCTGTAACCTATGGGTTTGAAGTGCAAAATTTTAACCACTACGTCACACTGACTAGAAATGTATTTTGGAAAAAAAAGCATGCTATAGTATGCATCAAGCACACAGGCACAACTGGAAGATGGGTAAGAGTAAGTCAAACAATACTAAATAAATAATAAAAAAATAATGGTAAATCTATGGAACTAGCTAATATATGTGGCAAAATGGCTAAAGTTAGAACCTTCAGAACCTTTGAAGACCACCAACTGAAAAACAAAAAAATAATAAATCATATAAAAGAGAACCATTCACGGAAATGTACACTTCAGATCACATCTTATCGAAAGACAATGTAATATGAAATAAAGTGGAACCCCAATCTGTTTATTATCCAGATGCTACATATGGCAGATGTAAAGAAAAAAAAATTACAAATGATATTAATTTGCTATGAGAGCTTTAATCGCTAGAAAGTCAATCAAATAACAGTTACTTTTCGTTCTCACAGCTGTTAAGGCTTTTGGAGTGGTTCTGGAGGTTGGGTCACTGTTTTTCTTCCAGGAGATCTTCATGGCTGAGGAAGGAAAGGAAGTCGAGTAAGCTACTGTGTGACCTCCAAATCCACACTGCAGTGTATCTTCTACTTCATAAGAGACAGACTTTGCCTGCCTGCCGTTATGTTCATGTTAATTTGTGTTCAATCCTTGTTATTCCTGTTTGATGGTTTCAAACTTTTGGTGAGAAAATGGCTATTAAGTATTAATATTTAGACTAATACTAGACTAACTTAGACTAAGGGTGTACTCACACTAGGTTACGTTTGTTCCGTACCATGCCAAAGCGCGATTGTCCCCACTCCCTACTAGCCCATTCGTCTGCACTCACATTGTGCTTAACGTTCTGGGCCTGGGCACACTTTCATCATGACCATGTGACTTTGTGTAAGCCAAAACAAGATTGACAGCATGCATGTCAAAATGATTTTACTTATTTTGTGTTTGTTTTAGAGTTGTGTAGGGCATGATAATACTCTACCATCTTACAGATTTATCCAGTGTACGGCACAGCATTTTGCTGTTAATTGTGCTGCACATACAAGAAGATATTTACAGTGACAAATGATGTTAAAGGAGGAATTGGTAGCTTTACAATTCACATTCATGTGTAAGGTGAGAATAAAAACCTGTTTTTAACTCAAAAGATATTGAATGAAATGAGAATTGCACTATCTGACTTGTCGCATCATTGACGTCATGTCTGTTTTTGTGCTCAGGCATGTTTAGCGATCACACTGTTCCACTTGACCATGCTCAGGCTCACCTCTTCCAAGTAGGCCAGGGCACGGTACGGTTGGCCCAGCACGGAGTGACCACACTAGTCAAACAAACTAGACTTTGCGGAGTTACATGCAGACAAACATGCTCAGGCACAGAACAAATTGCCAGTGTGAGTATACCCTTAGATACATGCCATGTATGTCTGTTTGTCTGTCTGCTTTTCACGAGAGAACTACTTAACAGATTTTGATCAGGTTTTTTCTATAATTTACTTGAACATTCCAGTTGATTTTGCGACTTCTGTCATCAGGTTAAGTATCACAGTTCGGTTGCAGCACCAATTTATTTGCATGAATCCGAGACAGAGGCTTTGGACCGAGTGGGGCGGGGGTTGAGGTGGGACCTCAGGAGTAGGAAGCCAGGTGGGGCCCTCCTCACTCACTCACTCACTCACCAGCCTCTGTTCGAGTCACTCTACCTCTTACCACGTTTTGGAGTGTACCATGCATCTAGCAATACCTGTTTGATTATTGATTTTTAAAGTTTGTCCTGTTTCACTGAGTCGGACTTGGTGTGGCGTGTAATGATCCGGTTTACTCTTTAAAGCCCAAATAATTCTAATGGAGGAAATAACATCATGCTGCAAAAAATCATGAATATTTCTATGCATTTTGCCACCCTAAGGGAACTCATCAATATTCATGAGTGGGATGCAGCCTCCAACTAAAAACACAATGGCAAATGGAAAGCCACAAAGGAAGCTTTAGAATGAACCAACACTGATCTGTTGCTCAAATCTGAATTGGTCATTACATGTTGACACAGAAAGTGAAACGGATGCATGATATGGCACTTGTAAGTGCCAGAGGGGAAGGACAGGCATCCTGGCTGGGATAAAAGAAGGATTCATGCCCAGCCAGAAGATCATAATGAAAGGAGCAGGCAAACAGGCTCACTGGGAGGAGATCATTCCCCCACATGATAGGTGGCAGTATCCCTCTGAGCTAAACCTGATCAGGACACCTGCAGGGTGGCATGGGAGTTGGAGTCTGGAAATACAGCCCTGTCAGGGTTTTTGGGGACCAGCAGAGGGAGCTGCCAGGGGAGGATTTCAGCCATACTGAAGTTGATAACAGAATGTCAGAATATAAGTAATTGAATAAATCCTGAAATTTGAGAATATGATCAGAAAAAAAAGAAAAAAGAGGGTGCAGTGCCAGAAATGAGATACTGTAAATTCATTTACCCAAAATGTGAGAGAAGGTTTGAAGTCAGGTACCAAAACAGAAACAAAACAAAAAGATTAAATTAACAGAATAGTTTGTGTGCAAAGTCCTTTATATCTGTAAACTCAGGCGATTCAGAAATGTGAAAAGCTGACCTTTATCCAGTTGTAGAGAAGATGTCACCTGATGCACATCTCTGGTCTTTTTTCCTAGCAAAAGCCTAGCATGTGCACAACCCAAAGGTATAAAATGGATGTGTCCATACAGAAGCAATATTGAACTGTAGGAGATAGAATTCAAAATGCATCATTGCAAAAAAAGAAAGCAACCACTGAATTCTGTGAACTTAACACCCCCAAAAATGATAACACAATGATATTTTGAGGCCAAGAAATGACTACAAAAATTGAAATAGAGTCAAAACATGACAGCAATGAGTAAAATAGTTTTGTTTCACATAGAGTTTTGAAAAACCTTCCCTAAAATTAGTTTTGTGTGCAATTTCACAATTGTGAAAAACAAAATTCTCTCAAATTAAGTTTGGGTTGAGGTTTTTGGTTGACAAATCAAGGATTATTGCTCCTTAAGGGTTATTCTGTAGCTGAAAACACTGTCACCTTCCCAAGCCACCCTCCAATACCACCCTTCCACAGCTCCATCTAAGGAGCCCCGCACAGTCTCATCTGACTCATCTATGGCCTGCCTGCACATTCACATCATGATTCATGATTCTCCTCACACCAATGAGATTTTGCATTCACTTTCTCTACCTCTGTAAGCTGATCCAAGCTAGAATCCTTACCATGGTTGGCTAATAAATTTTAGCAGAGGAGAATATCCACTGAAATTCTGCCAGGTAAGTGCTGTTAAGCTGAGAACCCACTCCCCCAATCCTGCTTGGCACCAGAATACATTTTGCCAAATGTTTGCAAATAAGAAAAATATACTGTATATCTGCTAATGGCACATACTTTCCTAATGGTGAACCAATTTGTGTTCTGTGAATTTTCATAGGTTTTTCTGAAAATTCTATTTCATGCAAATCATTTTTTCAAATCTATGATATTTTATGCTTTGCAAACTCTTATTCTGACAATGAAGGGTGATGTTACTTCTTTTTAAAACCATTTAATGAATATTTTGAATTTTAGATACAAGCTGTGCTTACTTCCTTATAGACCTACATTAGTCATGTTGCTTCACAAGCACCTACCTTATTGCCTTTGATTGATGTCTAAAACATTTTGATTTTTTAGGTACTCCGACAGAGGAAACATGGACCGGAATAACAGCAAATGAGGAGTTCAGATCCTATCACTTTCCACAGTATAGACCACAGCCTCTTTTAAACCATGTCCCCAGGTAAGCATTAGATTGCATTGGCTCCCTGCCTATTCATTTTCTATTATTTGTCAAGTTTTTATTAAGTATTGATTTTTTTCTCAAACACCACAAATTCTAAATTAACTTTTATGCATTTTGCTTGCATTTGTGTTGTCCAAAAAATGGGTAAGACTGTCTATGCAATCATCTGTACATTTGCCATTTTTGGGACTTGTAATGTTTATCTTTTCAGGCTTGATGCAGAAGGAATAGATCTTCTTTCAAGTCTTTTGCTGGTAAGACCACTATGGTGCACTTTATTTTACTGAGATATACTGATGCCCCCCATTTGAACTGCATTAGTAACATGTGTAGCGCTGCTGCACACACATATCAGTGCCACATAAAAATCAAATGATGCTTGGTCAGGGGATAGACTGAGAAGAGAAATGAATACACCTTTATTGGGAAGGCAACAGATTGTGTTCTGGATCACCTTCAGAGAGCTAATAGGTACCATTTACCACTATTCGTTTCTAATTAATCTCTTTTTTTAATCTTTGTAGTATTCTGCTTATCAATATATTGTCAAGGAACCAGAAATTTTCTTAATTTATTCTATAATTAGATTTCCTCACCTTAGCCTTCAGACATTCATTTAAGAGAATTTTGCTTTAACTAAAACACATTCTTCAGGATCTGCTATTGCAGATATTCAGACAACAGACCATCATGTTAAAATTGGAAGCTTTAGTAATATGAGTCAACCACTTAATAATAATTCTTTGCATTTATATAGTGCTTTTCTCACCACTCAAAGCACTCAGCAATTGCAGGTTAAGGGCCTTGCTCAAGGGCCTAACAGAGCAGAGTCCCTTTTGGCATTTACAGGATTCCAACTGCCAACCTTCTGATTACCAGTGCAGATCCCTAGCCTCAGAGCCACCACTCTGCCTACTTACACTCATTTCTAAGCTTTAAAAATTAGCAACCAACCAAGGGTTGAATTAGTTGTTTCCAAGACTAAAAAAATTAACCAAATAATCTAAAAAAAAAAACTACCATAAATTTTGAAATGTTAATATGGAGGAAAGTGGAACACAGCGTTCTTGAGATAGCAAAAATCTCCTAATAATTATGTTTACAATGCATTGTGGGTCTATTGTTTAAACAAGAGCATAGCACAAATTGACACCGCTTATTTGACCAGGTTATTATTAGGTATGAACAGACAACAGGGCTGATTGTCCCTCTAAGCAAAGATTTCTGTAATAAGAGTACAGCTTTTGAACCAGAAACTAAGGTCACAGGAAAAAGTATCCAAAGCAGAGCTAATTGTTTTATGATTGCAAAACAGTGAAACAAGCTTGCGCTACAAGTAATAATGAACTGCACACCATAGTAGAAGCCAATGAAAAAAAGATTTTTGAACTCTTTTACTGTAATGTCAGAACCATACCTGACTAGCAAAAAGGGTCTCCATCCTGCATCAAATATTTTGTAGATTTGAGCCCCACTGTACAGTATGTAGAATCACTGCAGTTGATGTAAAAGATTCAACTTACACAAAACAAGTATAGACATAGTCAGTTAAAATGCAAAAGAGAAAGGGTGCATTTGAAATAATAATATGGAGATATTCACTGATGGAGCTTCACAAACAGATCTAGGGAGAGAGTTCCAAATAATATGAGCCTCAAAGCTGAATGAGAACTTACTGAGACTAGAAAAACAAGTCTTTGGAATTCCCAGTCGGTTATTAGTCACCTAGAAGACTGGTATGAGATAAGCAAAGATGACAGATAATCTTAAGTGTTGAAGTTAACCATTTATTAAGTCAATATGGGCAATTGTGCTGGAAGCCATTGTAGTCAAGCCAGGTTACTTGAGAATGATGTGTTCATTGTGTTTGATCTGTGTTAGAATTATGGCTGCGGTGGTGTACTGTGTTAGCCATTATGGATACAATGAGAAGTCAAGAAAAATGACACCTTTTATTGGTTAACTAAAAAGACTGCAATATGCAAGCTTTCAGAGGCAGCTGAGCTTGCCTGAAGAAGTGGCCTAAGCTGCCTTGAAAGCTTGCATATTGTAATCTTTTTAGTTAGCTAATAAAAGGTGTCATTTTGCTTGACTTCTCATTAGAACTATGGCTGGAGCATTATGATTGTGTTGTAACGAGTTGATAAAAACTATTCAAAAGTAAATTGTCATAATCTAAATTAGAGTGCATCAGAGGAGGAGAGGAAGGGCCACACTCTGGCAGTGTTCTATAATTGGTATAAAGACATTTTGCTTCTGCAGAAATACATTTTTTAAATATACAGCACATTTTTATGTAGTCATGTAGCTCAAAGTGCATTACAAATAGTATTCAGGCAATTAAGTGACAGCAACAGTTTGTAGAAGCCAAGATATAGTCCAAAGTGATCAAGCTTTTTCAGTTTTCAGTTGACATGGAAATCCTGCAAGAGGCAGTGCCATTTTGTATCGGCTGTAAGATGTTAAAAGACATCTATGCACAAATGTTTTTAAAGCAGACAGCAAGTTTTATCTAATGTGGGGATACAACCAAGAAGGTATCTATGTAGAGCTATATGTTCGGGGTAAGAGAGGAGCATTAGGTTGTAATGGTTAATCAGACAGCCAGTTTCAACAAGTATATACCATATATTTGCACATGCATAAATCTGACACTCAAAAACCTTATGTATTATTGTTATTTTTACTATTCTGCCCATCAAAGAAGTAAGACCAAGTTCAGTGTGTTTTAAGTAAAAGCTATTTTTTCCAGAATCAAGGTATACATTAATTTGGCATGGAAAAACTGAGTTAACTGTGTTTAGCTGAACACTTCAGTTAAAAATCATAACAAATCAGAATTTCTTAACATTTATAAAAAATGCTCACTTCATTGCAAATTAAATAATAGTGAAAAATACCAAACTTATCCTTTAACTCTTCTTTTTTGTCCCAGAGGCAACACTCCTCAAACATATACACAGGATATACAGTATATACTGTTTTACAAATCAATGAATAAACTCCCAGTTCCTTAATTCTCACTTATTTTTGACATTTACCTTTGTAAAAATCTTTTTGTTGATCATTGTGCTGATGTTGTTGTTATTATACAGCATTTTCTTTTAAAACATGTAGTTCAAAGTGCTTTACAGAATGTTAAAGTAAAAAATTGTTACTAAAAAGAAAAACGTTAATGTAGAAATAAACAAGTTTATGAATGAATAAATACACAGAATGCCAAAAATAGTAAATGAGATTAAATCAATGCAGACTCAGTTTGCACTCTTATTGGTTCATGCTCATTATGTGGTTCTTCCCTGAACAGATCCTGTTCATTAGAATATCTCATTCCCTGATTGGTCACCCTTCACGCAAGAAAGCCATATTTCAACACAGGCAGCATAGACGAGTTGATTCACATGGTGCTTGTTGTGTTTCTTACCTGTGATCTAAATTTTTTGTTTTGTACAGTTTCAATACGGCATACATGCACAAAAGACAAATAATTGTGTGCATGCTCAGTGTAGGCGAATGGCTACATCACACATTTTCGGTCGTTTTAGTATGGACAGAGAAACTATGGCAAGTGATGTGAAAACACCAGTATGGGTACCATTAAATGAAAGTGCAGTAGTGTGGACGTAGCCTAAAAAAAGATATGTTGCCTATGTCAGCACTGACCCATAAATCTTTCAACTACTGTGACCAATGTAGTTTCTGTACTATCATTTGGTCTAAACATGACTGAAACTAATCAAGTAATTATTTAAGTAATCGCTTAACTGCTAAAAAATGTTTTTCTAGAATTTTAGTTTAAAAAGGCAGGGTAGAGATAGGTCTAAATTTGTCAAAGACAAAGGAGTCAAGATGACTTTATTAGAGCTAGGGTTCGACTACTTCTGAGAATACACCAGTGTCTAATGAAGTGTTAACTATGTGAAGTGGGAACATCAGAAACTTATTTGGAAAAGCCTGTTGAGGACACAAGTGGAAGGTTTTATCAGAGTAATGTTTTGGTAACACTTTACATTGTACTTATACAGGTAATTACATGGTAGTTATAGTGTAATTATGGACACTTAATGTAAAGTGTTACCTTTTTTTTTATGAAGTTTGGGTTAAAACTTATTTAGTGATGTAATTTAATTTGCTGAGATGAGCACACTGAGTTTAAGCAGGACTTGCTTTTGAGGGGTGTATTATATCTACTATTGATCATGATCAAAGTGATTAAAATCCACACAAGTTTGGTGCCTTTATGAAATATACTTTATTATGCATACATACAGCAGATGAGTATGGTTTTAAGGAGATGATGTTACATCCCATGGACTTCGCGTATAGTTATCTCAGATCATAAGGGCTCATGGTAGGGACCAAGAACCAGCAGGACAATAAGGGATGCAGTCAACTAAGGTGCTGATGCAAAAATTTGCAAATTTATTGTAAATATTTAAAACAGTACTAGGTGCTCAAAAAAAAAAAAAATAAGTACAGCAGTACATAAGTGAACAATTGAAAATGGTGATACTGTGCACTCAAAAAATTGTACCGTTATTTTTATTTATTTATTTTTTTATTTTTATTAATTTTATTACAATCCATACATAGCAATCAAGTTTTTACAAAAAAAAATTATTAAGAACAGATCGATCCCCACCCTGAGAGAGAGAGCAAGCCAAACGCGTGTAAAATTTAAGGCTTGTAAAATACCTAAATTAATAAATTCTCTGTGCTTTATAAACTTATTTTAAAATATTACTGATTAGATCCTGCCATGTTTTGAAAAAAGTCTGTACAGATCCTCTAACTGAGTATTTGATTTTTCCAATTTCAAATAATATAACACATCAGTTTTCCACTGACTTAAAAAAGGAGAGTTTGGGTTCTTCCAGTTTATCAGAATAAGTCTGCATGCCAACAGTGTAGTGAATGCAATCACAATTTGTTTGTCTTTCTCCACTTTAAGCCCCTCTGGAAGAACCCCAAACACAGCTGTTAATGGGTTAGGAGGGATTGTCAGTCCAAGGCTGTCTGAGAGGTAATTAAAATTTTTGTCCAGAATAATGTTAATTTGGTGCAGGCCCAGAACATGTGACCCAGTGAGGCTGGGGCTTGGTTGCAACGTTCGCAGGTTGGATCATGCCCTGGAAACATTTTGGAGAGTTTTAGTCGAGACAGATGTGATATATAATTTTGAATTGTATAATTGTATGCTTTGCGCATATGGAGCTCGAGTGAATTCTCTGCATTGCTACTTTCCACTCCTTTTCTGATATATTAATTGAGAGATCTTTTCCCAGTGTCCTCTTGGATCTTTGAAAGGAAGGGATTGTAAAATGATTTTATATATTGTAGAGATGGAGTCTAACTCCTTGAAATTGAGCAATATTTTTCCAGCGTGGATGAGGGAGCAAGATGAGGAAAATCTGGAAGGTTCTGTTTAACAAAGTTCCTGATTTGAAGATAGTGAAAGAAATGTGTAGCTGGAATGTTAAATTTGGAATGTAATTGTTCATAGGATGCAAAGACGTTGTCTATATAAAGATCTCTAAGCAAGTTAATTCCAAATTTTTCCAGATATTAAAACTGCATATGTTTGTGAAGGTTGAAAGAGGTGGTTCTCTTGCAGGGTGCCACAGAAGAAGCTTCTCCGTCTTAAAATGCTTTCTACATTGGTTCCAGATTCTAAGTGAGTGGAGCACAATTGGGTTATTAGTGTATTGCCGATAGCGTGTGTTTATTGGAGCACAGAGCAAGGAATACAAAGAAGTACTGCAGGATTTTACTTCTATTGCGGTCCATGCCTGTGTATGTTCTTCTATTTGTGTCCAGGTTCTTATACTGTATATTTGCCCAGTAATAAAACTGGAAGTTAGGTAGAGCCATGCCGCCTTCTGCCTTTTGTCTTTGTAGGGTCGCTCTTTTGATGCGTGGATGTTTTGAATTCCAAATAAATGAGGTTATTGTTGAATCTAATTTGAATGATTTATTAATGTATATTGGTATGTTTTGAAATAAAAAGGAGCTTAGGAAGAATATTCATCTTAACAGTGTTAATTCTTCCAGCTAGTGTGAGATGAAGGGTTGACCATCTATGCAAGTCTTGTTTAATTTTTTCCATGCAGACACGAAATTTTGTTGATAAAGAGCTTTATGTTTACTTGTGATGTTTACCCAGGTATTTAAAATGTTCTGCAATGATAAAAGGTAGGGTGTCTAATCTAATATTATATGCTTGAGAATTCACTGGAAAGAGTACACTTTTATTCAGATTAATTCTGAGACCAGAGAGCTTTTGAAATTCTGTGAGTGCTGCTAAGACTGCAGGCACAGAATTTTCTGGGTCGATATATACAGTACCATGTCATCTGCATATAATGAGATTTTCTGTTCCAGTCCTTCTCTGCTAATCCCCTTTATCTGATCAGTATTTCGACAATGTATTGCCAGTGGTTCAATGGCAATGCAAACAGCAGTGGTGACAAAGGGCATCCTTGTCTTGTGCCACGTTCTAGTTTAAAGTAGTCTGAGCAAATGTTATTGATGCAAACTGAAGCTTCTGGGTTAGTATACAGTAATTTAATCCATGCACAAATGTTCGGGCCAAACCCAAACTTCTCCAAAATAGTAAAAAGGTATTTCCATTCAATCATGTCAATGCTTTTCTGCATCCAATGATAATAATATTTCTGGGGTGTTTGATTTAGTTGGTGAGTATATTACATTAAACAGGCGTCGAAGATTTGAAGATAAGTGTCGGCCCCTAATAAATCCAGTTTGGTCTTGTGATATTACGAGGGAGCACTTTCTCCATCCTTCTAGCTATGATTTTAGAGAGTATTTTAACGTCGTTATTCAGAAGTGAAATTGGTCTGTATGATGCACATTGTAATAAGTCCTTATTTTGTTTTGGAAAGACAGTGATTAGTGCTTGGCGAAAGGTTTGTGGAAGAGATTGGTTATCTCTGGCTTCTGTAAATGTTGCTAATAGGAGGGGGGCTAGCTGAGCGGAGAATTTCTTGTAAAACTCTGCAGGGTAGCCGTCAGGGCCTGCTGCTTTTCCACCTTGGAGTGACTTTATAGCATCCAGTAATTCTGATAATGCAGAGGTTTATCAAGTTCCTCCACACTAAAAGCGTCAATTTGTGGTATCTGTAATGTATCCAGAAATGCATTAGATTGTATATTGTCTTCTTTAAACTCAGTAGTATATAGGGATTTATAGTAGTCTCTAAAAGTGTACATTATATTTTTGTGTTCGATGATTTTATCTCCGTTCGTGTTAGTGATTACGAGATTGCGTTATGCACATCTTGCTTGTGAATTTGTTGCGCTAAAAGCTTATTAGCTTTCTCTCCATGTTCATAATAATGATGTCTGGATTTGTAAATTAGTTGTTCAGTTTCTTTAGTTGTCAAGAGGTTTAATTCTGAATGTAGAGCCTGCCTCCTCTTATGTAGAGTCTCGCTTGGTAGTCTGGCATGTTCTTCATCTATTTTAGTAATTTCGCTTTTTATCTCTGCTACTTTCTTGCGGATTTATTTCTGTGGGAAAGATATGAGATAATCTGTCCTCTTAAGAAGGCCTTAAGAGTTTCCCAGAGTATTCCTGCAGAGATCTCAGGGGATGTATTTGTCTCTAGAAAGAATTTGATTTGTTTGGATATAAATTCAGTACAATTCTCGTCAGCTAATAGAAGCGGTTGAGGCCATCTGGGGTGAGTGTATGGGGCTTAGTAATTTCAGCTCCAAGATCATAGGAGCATGGTCCGAAATAACAATAGCATCGTATTTACAAGATTTAATCTTAGGCAAGAAGTTATTATCTATAAAAAAGTAATCAATCCTTGAGTAGCAATGATGTACTGGTGAGTAGAAAGAATATGTTCTTGAATTTGGGTTTAAAACCTCCAGGGATCTGATAAGTTGTGATCAGTTATAAACTTTGTAATTATCTTTGCGGTGTTAGTTGCGTTCCCCTGTGGAGGAAGTCTTATCTAAAAGTGGATTTAAAACACAATTAAAGTCCGCAGCCATTATAAGTTTATGAGTGTTCAGATTGGGAATGGATGCAAATAAATTTTGTATAAATTCCTTATCATCAACATTAGGTGCATAAACATTTATCAAAATCATTTTACAGTTAGATAAGTCTCCCATGACCATTACATATCTCCCTTCAGGATCCAATACTACATCTGATGCTACAAATGGTACTGGTCTATGTATGAGAATTCCCACCCTCTAGTTTTCTTTGTAAAACTAGAATGGAACATTTGGCCAGTCCAGTCTTTTGCAGCGGAACTGATCCTTACTTAGTAAGTGGGTTTCCTGTAAAAATACTATTTTAGCATTTAGACCTGTTAGGTGAGAAAGTACTTTCTTTCTCTTTAATTCGTGATTCAGGCCTTTAACATTCCAGCTTAGTTAACTGTCCCAACATGGAGACACTGATTCTGAGTTTTTGATGTCATTTTATAGTCTTAACTGGAAGTGAAATAGTTTAGGTCTTAATTTCCTATTCCCCAAGAGTTGTTGCCATGCAGCTTATTATTACGTTGATAGTTATAATTATAAAGATTGAGATGATAGATTAGGTATAGATCAAGCCTGCTCTCTTTCTCTTCCTTCCTTAATCCCCCACCCTCCCTTTTTGCCTCCCCAAGTGAGGCTAAAACCCACTTCACGCAGTCCCAGTCCTCTGACATACCCAGAGACAGAGCACGTCCAAAGCACATCAAGCCCCCATGCAGTGGGCTTTAGGTTAAAAGATAGAGATATCTGTTACCAATATAGTCTTTAAAAGAGGAAAAAAAAAAAAAAGAATTTTGCACTTAATATATATATATATATAATCTTCAGCAATTTTAGTGCATTAAGATGATACCCCAGATAATAAACCCAGGTGATGGTGTTAAAGATGTGTCCAAAATAAGCATAACAAGTCTTAATGCAGTAATAGCAATAACAGTAAACCAAGGGTATGATATTGAACAGTCTCATTTAGGGTACACATGAAATAATTAGAAAAGAAAAAGAAAAAAAAAAAAAGGAGGAAAAGTAATTAAGCACAATAAAACATAAACATATAGCCTAGTAATACTAAGTAATAATAAGAATATATGAGAATATATGCTGATAAAAACCCGTATTTTAAAACAAATAGATCAGACAGTAGATTATTAATCCTAGCTTTATCATTTACCGCCATGACTCACAATTATGTATCAGAATAGTCCGGGATCAGCTTTCTTAATTCATTTTCTGCTTCTTCCTTGCTAGCGAAGACATAGAAATGACCTGCCATTCCACTTTCAGTTTTGCGGATACAGGAGGCTGTATTTGACACTGGCTTGCCGTAGCGCTGTTTAATATTATAGAAGGCTGCGTTTAATAGCTGTTGCTGGAGAGAAGTCAGGGAAGATACGAATGTGGTTATTTTCATATATAATATCTTCCTTGTTTCTGAGGAGTGCCATCACCTCTAGCTTAAATGATAATCGTTCAAAACGAACTATAAAAGATCTTGGTCGGGGTCTGACGGTGTTTGATCCGTGCTGTAAGCCGCTGCTATCTCAGATTCTGCTTTAAAGTCGCCCCCGATTATTTTAGAAAAAAGTTCAGCTGCAGAATTTCTCTCGGCAGACCTTCAATTCTGACATTATACCTTCTACTCCCATCTTCTAAAGCAGCCAGTCTGTCTCCAAGTTTTTCTCCGAGTTTTTTACATTCGGAACTGACATTTACTGCTCTTTCCTCGGCACTGGCAGCTAATGTTCGCCATTTCGATCCGATTCGTGAATGTCTCCTTAAGATGCTCCAATTGATCAGCAAGCGTGCTCAGTTTAACCGAGTTTTTCTGAATGCGCTCTTCAATTTTACCCAGCACCTGTCGAAGTTCAAGTTGTACCTCTTGACGCAGCCTTTCATTTGCCTGTTGGAATTCCTGTCGCAGCCATTCATTGGCCTGTTTCATCTCCTGTTTCAATTCCTGTTTCAGTCTCTCAAGTGCCTTTGCCGTTGCTTTCTCATTAGCCTTCTCGCTTTTCTTTATATCTTGCGTGAGCTCAGCGAGCAACACTTTCAGTTCAGATAGCTCAATTGTGCCTTCTTGTACCGTAGATGAAGCAGCAGACTTTGCTGAAGCCGGTGTCCCGCTGCTCCAGTCCGCGTAATTGCGTAACTGAAGCCGCGGACATCCCGGCCCTTTCCAGTTTCAGGTAATCTTCTCCAATCGGCGAGCTATCCACATCTGCACTCACGATCGCACCTTCGCTCCCCTTTTCGATCTCAGCCGGCGACGATGTAGCGGACCGTGGTCCCGAGGAGTCTGTGCTTTCGCCCATCTGATCCAGGTCTGTCTCTGATAGGCCGTATCTTGAACTGGGCTTGCTGATGCAGCTTGGATGTAGCTTTAGTTTTCGATTCTTTCGAACCCCCCTTCTTGCTGGCCATGATTATATGTGCTTACATATACTGTAGCAGTCCCTCTCGGGTTGAATAAATACAGGGTATCTCAGAATAATAAGCAAATAATATGAAAAATAGCACCACTGCTAGCGGAGCTCCACTTCAGACGTCCATCTCTCGCATCGGACGAGACCAAAAGTTAAAAATTGTACCGTTATTGACTGAATAAAGTAACTCAGAAAATCCAATACTGCACAAATCTATTATCAAACTGTGTCAAAAGAATCATTAAAGAAAAACTAAATTTTTAACAGGCTATAACAGAATCTCCGCAACTCTATCCCTTTCATATACATTCAGAGAGTGCAAAATTACATTTTTTCCTTCCATAATATTTCTGTAGCATTCTAGGTTATTCTACAGACTCTATCTTGCTCCCATCAAGAGCCTCATGCATAATGCCGTGCGTAGAATTCACAGTAAAACAAGGACAAAAGTGGAAATGTGCGTATGCACAAAAAACCCAGATGCATAAATTTGTGCGTACGCCAATTTCCAGATTCTTCTGCTACATAAATCCTGGTCAGCGTGAAAAATTCCATTACAACGAACTCCCAGGAACCTAAAAAATATTTAGGTGTAACGAAAATTTTGTTGTAATGAGATTCTGTATTTGTTACTATAGTGCTTTCTTTAACTTGTGTCCAGGCATTTGCAATCATTTCAATAGCTTATTTCGCATTAATTTTAATCTCCTCCTGCCTACAAGTACTGCTGACGAGAATTTTTCTCAGCATTTCCTTGCCATAATACACTTTCAGGGTGTGAATGATGCCCAAATCCAATGGCTGTAGCACTGCTGTGCAATTGGGTGGGAGGAATTCAACGCAAACATTATCTAAATGTGGAAGCATGTTGTGTGCAGCACAGTTATCAATCAGAAGCTGAATCATCCTTTTCTTCTTCATATTGTGAGGTTTCTGAACACGTTTGGGATCTCCCCCACTCCCCACCCAACGGGAACGACACGCTGAAGTGAGTCCTGAAGTGCGATTGCAGCACCTGTGGAAGATTGTTTGTCCGTTGCTGGGGCAGGACAATAGTATGCTCACAGCGGTTCAGTGAAGCACCACAGAAGCAAATCATAAAAGATCAAGGTCGTACTATAAGTCCCTGTCATGCACCCAAAACACGAGGCTTAGTCTCAGTACTTTAGCAAAAAACTAGCCTTATTCAGCTTGAAACAGGAACAACACAGTTATTTATTGTAACATGATCTGACACTCTGCTATACACAGACACAGCAGTCAGGCAGCGTCGTGGCCAGGTCATTGACCAAGTAATCCTGTTATCTGCATTTACAATGTACGTGCTCCTATCCTAACCTTGCATCACCCATCAAGATCTTTTCTGTTTATTTTGGCGGAAAGATGCAGCATAGCTAAGAGCCTGCTATTGCCCCGTACAGACGCGGAGATTGCACTTCGGGACGCACTGTCTAGTTGTAGGAGGTCCCAAGAGAGTTTACAAACCTCCCCTTTTCTTGATTGAGTGTCACATTAATAGGAATGTTTCTTGAACGAGCATCACTGAACCACATAAAAACTGCTTTTTCAACGTCTTCAAATACAGCAGTTCACATATGTTTGCAGCCCGAGATTTTTCTTCTTTTTTTTGCTGTTTGAAAGTCAGTGACAGCGTCGATGGTGAAATTCCAAATTCATTGGCAACTTCTTTTTTCTTTTTGTCGCAATCGAGAGCTGCAAAAAAAAATTTTTTTTCTAATATGAAATGTTATCGTTTTTTCGTGTCTGCCGTTTCTATAGGAATGGTGACAATGAGTTAAATTCCAATGGATGTTTTTCAAATGTTGACGAGCAATAAGCAAAAGGTATCCCTGAAAACCACAGGAAACAAAAAAGGCTAAAAAAAAAAATAAAAAACAGTACGAGGAAAGTTCGAAGAAAGAAAAAAAAATTACAGTGTTTTTGTTTGGGGATCGTTGTGCACAACTGAGCTATGGCCACAGAACTAACTGCTCTGCAGATGATTCATTCAGGCATTTCAAGGTCTTTTGTGTACTTCGTTGTAATGAAAGTATCTACTGAATGTACTTCGTAGTAATGAGATTTCTATAGACTCGTGTCATATAAGCTGTCGTTGTAATGAAAATTTTGTTGTAAAGATATTCGTTGTAGCAGAATTTTACCTGTATATTGTGGAAGCTGACCCAGAAACAGACAGGCGGGCACGTTTTCTAACGCCCAACACACATTTATTATACATACTAGTGCAACGCAAACCCCTACAAGTCCCCAAAAGTCCAGGCCAATACCACACTGCTTTCTCTCTCTTCAGGTCACCTCCTTGCCTCCTCCAAGACCTCATCTCTCGACCTCCCGACTTCTGCCAACGAACAGAGGGAGTCGGCCCCTTTTATCCACACCCGGACGAGCTCCAGGTGCTTCCCGGCAATCTTCCACCGGCACTCCCAGGTGTGGCAGAAGTGGCGGCTGCGCACCCGGAAGCACTCCGGGTGTTCCTGCTGCTATTCCCCCCAACGCTTCGGGGTGTGGCAGAAGTGCTGAGGTCCAGGGCTCACAAGGCATTGTGGCGCCCCCTGGCGCAAGCCCTCCTACGGTCCTCCTGGGTGTCCCGGCTGTGAAGCAGCCCCAGCCACTATATATATATATATATACATATATATATATATATTGTGACAGATAGGGGGCGCTGTCATCCCCTTGAACCCTCAGATCAGACGCCAGACACCAGGTAAAAGTCCAATAATTTTTATTAGGACAATAAAGTGCCCAAAGCACCCTCCTCTCCACAATACTCATAAACCACAATACAAAAAACAATCCTCCACTCCCAGATGCATTGCCACCCTGCCACCCAGCTCAGCTCAACGTCTGGGATCTCCCACAATCCTTTTATAGTTCGTGACCCGGAAGTGCTTCCGAATCCACAGTCCATGTGACTTCCTAGCACTTCTGGGTCAGATGAAAACTCCTCTTCTTCAACCCGGAAGCACGTCATTCTCTTTGTCCATGTGACTAGGATGCACTTTCGGGTTGTATGCAAAATACTCATTGCTCCACCCTGCAGCGCCTTCCAGTGGCCCCTGTGGTATCCAGCAGGGCTGTGGATGAAAACTCCATTATCCATAATTCCCTATATATATATATACTGTGTATATATATATATATATATATATATATATATATATATATATATATATATATATATATAAGCTCATCTTCTTTGTGCTGCATTAATTTATTTTACAATATATTGACCCATCCATTCCTTAATGCACTAATCAGGGTATAGTTATACGGCTTTGAATCTTTCCTGGCACTACTGGCTCTGGAGACAGGAGAACCTGAAGACCTGCAGGTACAGGAAGTAGATGAAAACTCAACAGGCATCACAGAACAGGGATTTTCATTTACCTCCTTGAAGCTATCACAAGTATTAACAATTGTTATATGGAACATAAAGCTCTTTGAAACTGAATTTCATAAAATTAGCAAAAAGTATTCAGTGTGCTATGCTGTATAGCAACTACTAGAGGATATACAAATCTTTAAAGTACAAAGCCTGACAGCCCTTTGTACCAAGAATCTGGTCTACCTGCCATACTAGTCTCCAACTCAAACTTACCTAACAGGTGAAAATAAAAGTTAGAACTTTCTTGTTGCACCTCTGTAGTTTTTCTTTGAGAGCCTTTTAAATGTGCTTGAATATGTCTACACTACGATAGGTGGGTGACTGTAACTGTCTCAATTCATTCTGTATTCTTTTGAGTTTTCAGAATCTGTTTGCCAGCTAACATTAGAGTACACTGCAAAAAAGCACATTATAAGTTCTTATGTTTTCAACTTTTTATTTGTTCATTTTACAGTACGAAGCCAAAAGTCGGATTTCTGCAGATGCTGCACTCAGGCATCCTTACTTTAAGAGTTTGGGAGAGCGAGTTCTCACCTTGCCTGACAGTAAGTAAAACTAGTTCTGGTTTAAAGGCTAACATTATAAGCTTCTGTGAAAAGCCAAAAAAATGTGAAGTTTCCTGAGGCTAAATGGGAGAGACAAGAAACATAAGAACAAACAAGCTGAAACAATCTAAGTATAAACTCCCATGTTGCTGTGTGTATTAGTCAGAGAAATTATCAGAGTAACTTTAAATTTACACAGTAGTTGATATTATTTAATGCAGTACTTGTATTCAGTTGGAGTCTGTACCTTTCTATTACATTTTATTTAAACAAACTTTATCTTTTTTAATATTAGCTCCATGATCCATCAAAAGTGGCATCTTCAAAGTTATTAAAGATACATAATGCAACTAATAAGGGCACTTCTATGATTTACTTTATTCTGTATATTTACTTCTGTCAAAATGTATAGCTATCGTGAATATACGTTCCACATTTACTTAATTTATATAACTAAAATGGTAAAGTGATACTCACTGAAAAGCATATACAGGTATATATATAATACACTCATCAGCCACTTTCCTAGGTACACCTTGCTAGTACCAGGTTCAATACCATTTTGCCTTCAGAACTGCCATAATTCTTCAATTCATAGATTTCATAGATTCAACATTGGGCATTCCACAGGGATTTTTCTCCACATTAACGTGAAAAAAATCACACAGTTGCTGCACATTTGTCAGCTGCACATCCATGACGCAAATCTCCTGTTCCACCACATCCCAAGGGTACTATACTGGATTGAGATCTGGTGACTGTGCAGGCCATTTGAGAACAATCAAGTCATTGTCATCTTCAAGAAACCAGTTTGAGATGATTTGAGTTTTGTGACAAGGCATGTTTTCCTGCTGGAAATGGTCATCTGGAGATGGGTACACTGTGGTTATAAAGAGATGGACATGGTCAGCAACAACACTCAGGTAGACTGTAGCATTTAAACTATGATCAGTTAGTAACTAAGGGGCCCAAAGTGAGCCAAGAAAATATCTCCCACACCATTACACCAGCACAACCAGCCTAAACCATTAATACAATGTAATATGGAATGGATCCATGCTTACATGTTGTTGACGCCATATTTCTGACCCTACCATCTGAATGTCACAGCAGAAGTCAAAACTCATCAGACCAGGCAACTTTTTACATTCTCCTATTGTCCAATTTTCATGAGCCTGTGCAAATTGTAGCCTCAGTTGCCTATTCTTAGCTGACAAGAGTAGCACCCGGTGTGGTGTTGTGCTGCTATAGCCCATCTACTTCAAGGATCATTGTGTTGTGCATTCAGAGATGCTCTTCTGCATACCTTGGTTGTAACATGTGGTTATTTGAGTTGCTCTTGGACTTCCATCAGTTCAAACCAGTCTGGCCATTCTCCTCTGACCTCTTGCATCAACAAGGCATTTTCACCCAGAGAACTGCCACTCACTGAATTTTTTCTCTTTTTAATATATGTATATCCATAGGTCTGATTGAAGTCTGATTATTTGGGTGGTTACCTACCAGGTAATGCTTGTGGTTGGTCAGCCAGTCGGCAAACATCCACCACACCCTCAACGATCAACCATCAGCATTACCTGGTAGGTAATCATCCAAATAATCAGATTGCAATCAGACCCATTGATGTAATACTCCATTCTTCACCCTGTCAAGTAAGTGATCCAGCTGCAGTGGCACAACATCTGCCAAAGGTGCTGACATCTGAGGTTCCATCCCCGCAAGGTGTGTTCAACCTGATGAGCCCCAATTAGATAGAAATACATTTTGTGCACTCTTTGTATTATTTCATAGGTATTGTAGGTATTTTTTTGTTATTGTATGTATTATATTGTTTTCTCACTCTATGACTATTTTAAAATTTGCAAATATTAACAATTATGACTATATATATATATATATATACTGTATGTGTATATATATATATATATATATATATATAGCAGCAATGGTTTTCGATACATTTTATTACACTTGAATAAAGAAGGTTGCAGGACTTAGGAGGCAAAAGAAAACAAATGTGGCAGTAATGCAACCCTTCATGTCTCCCCCTTTTTACACCTGGGGGTATCCTCTTTTATATATAATACTAGCAAAATACCCGTGCTTCGCAGCGGTGAAGTACTGCATTCAAATTTTTATTAAGAAGAAAATTAAACCTTTTTAAACTGTGGGACAATATGCCAATAATTATTTGTTAAGGATCTCTTTGTATACCATGTTGTCAGTTCGGCCCTCCGGTTGTAACATGACCAAGCTGTGCGCTGAGCTTACTGGCCATGTGAACAGTAATCTTGTCTGAAATCTCACAGCTTGGATTGCTGCTGTCATAATCGGTTTGAGTTTCATGGTTTGTTTCAATTACGACAGTATTTGCAGGATTTGTTGTGTTGAAGTGACATTTGGCATCTGTCAAGCGTTGTAAGCACACGACCGGTTTCATCGATAAAATCACATCCAGCTTTTGAGAGTTTAAACATTCATAAACATCAAAGTGTCCACTACTGAAATCGTCACCTGTGAATCTAAGATGTTTAAGAGGCATTGGCGGTTTGTTCGAAAGGTGTAAAATATTTGGCCATTTCGGTACACTTGAAAGCGACAACCAAACAATTCAGCGTCAGCCATCAACTCACATGCAGAACCATAGGTGAAGGGCTTAAGCATTTCACTCTTCTAGTGCTCCTGTGTAGTATAATTATCTCCAGTACCGTCATCAGTCCACACCTTGAACCTGTCCCAGTCATTCAATACATAAGACAGAATGTTCCTCCGGATATCAAGAGTGAGCCTGATATGGCCGCGCAATATGTAACAAAGAGAATTGAAAAGGTAGGTGGTATCTCCAGGCATGGAAACCACTCGGTAAGTGACAGTTCTTTGATCGATAGAATTTCTTGAAGATGGGCCCATAAGTAACAAAGACTGTTGAAAAGTTCAATATGGCGGCCGACAGTGGCATCATACTACCGAAATAAGTACGTACATTGGTTTCAGTTAGTGGAGGGAAGCCGCCTACCAAATTTCGAGAAGATGGGGCCATAAATAAGAAAGTTCAACATGATGGACGTTGTTGACCGTTATGACCATTACGCGTAGAATTTCAAAATGAAACCTGCTTAACTTGTGTAAGTAAGCTGTAAGGAATGAGCCTTGCAAATTTCAGCCTTCTACCTATACGGGAAGTTGGAGAATTAGTGATGTTGGAAAATTCAATATGGCGGCTGACAGTGGCATCATACCACCTAAATAAGCACGTACATTGGTTTCGGTTAGCTAAGGGAAGCCACCTACCAAATTTCGTGAAGATGGGGCCGTAAATAAGAAGTTCAACATAGCAGACGTTGTTGACCGTTATGACCGTTACGCGGACAATTTCGAAATGAAACCTGCTTAATTGTTGTAAGTAAGCTGTAAGGAATGAGCCTGCCAAATTTCAGCCTTCTGCCTACACGGGCAGTTGGAGAATTAGTGACGTTTGGAAAATTCAATATGGCGGCCGACAATGGCATCATACCACCAAATAAGTATCGACATCGGTTTTGGTTAGCGAGGAAGCCGCCACCAAATTTCGTGAAGATGGGGCCATGAATAAGAAAGTTCAATATGGCGGACGTTGTTGACCGTTATGACCATTACACGTAGAATTTCGAAATGAAACCTGCTTACCTTTTGTAAGTAAGCTGTAAGGAATGGGCCTGCCATATTTCAGCCTTCTACCTACACGGGAAGTTGGAGAATTAGTGACGTATGGAAAATTCAATATGGCGGCCGACAATGGCATCATACCACCGAAATAAGTACGTTCATCGGTTGTGGCTAGCACTGGGAAGCCACCTACCAAATTTCGTGAAGATGGGGTCAGCCTTCTACCTACGTGGGAAGTTTGAAAATTGGTGACGTTGGAAAATTCAATATGGCGACCGACAATGGGGTCATACCACCGAAATAAGTACGTACATCGGTTTTGGTTAGCGCAGGGAAGCCGCCTACCAAATTTCGTGAAGATGGGGCCATAAATAAGAAAGTTCAACATGGCGGACGCTTGTCGATCGCTACGCGTAGAATTTCAAATGAAACCTGCTTAACTTTTGTAAGTAAGCTGTAAGGAATGAGCCTGCCAAATTTCAGCCTTCTACCTACACGGGAACTTGGAGAATTAGTGATAAGTGAGTCAGTGAGTGAGTGAGTGAGTGAGTCAGTCAGTGAGGGCTTTGCCTTTTATTAGTATAGATAAAAATATATACTCTATATGTACACATCTTCTCTCTGACACACTAACATTTAGTGAATCATTCAGCAGAAGTGTTTCAGGAAATGTGACTGGGGCTGCTTAAAACAATGGCAGTATGTCTACATAATGCCTCATTTTGACTGTATCTGACAAATCAGACATTTTCTTTCTTTTTAGTTTTCTTTCCTTTTAGTCATTCTGGTGTATGTTTGAGAGGGGTTTGTTATTTATCATAATACAATTATTATTATGTAGTTTTTGAGTTTTGAGATATTCTCCAAGGGACAAATAGATAAAATAAAAGAATGAACAAACCAGCTCTATCTGTAAACTACAGGATCTCTATAAATGAATGGAACCTTTTAAAAAATTATAGCTCAGTAAATGTTAAACTAAATACCATAGTTCTGCAGGAAAATGAATATTAAAATGAACATTTGTAATTACTTAATTACTTTGATTGGAGTATCCATTTTCATTCTGCTCTGCTTCTTGTCACGCAAGTTCTGATAATTACAACAGTTATGCTGGTGTTCTGCACCATAGTCTTTTTCGGCACTAGCAATTTTTTCACAATCCTCCCCCATCCACATGAAAAAATCTGACAGAACTTCTCACACACGTGTATATTAATAATATACACTAAAAAAACATTTTCAGTTGCTCTCAACATTTCAATGTAAAATTTCCATTTTTTTCTTAGTATTTATTGTGTCTCAATAACTTTAGGAACACTTTTTATAATAAGGGAAAAATCACGGCAAAAACATCATATTTGATTCACACTACATCTGCCACAGGTAGTTTCACTTCTAAATTTAAACTGACGCCTTTAAGGAATCAAGCCCAGGCATGGAGTAGAAAAGTGATTGACTTCTTCTGGTCAGCTCTGCTTACTCTTTTTCAGTGCAATGTGGTTACGCTCTACACCACTCAATGAATCGGACACTCTTCGGTATTATGGTATCAACAACTGGTATAAACTACAGACTGACCATCATCATCAGTGCAGAAAAACATTTTTGAACTGGATATCCTACACTGACTAATCTACCCTTATACTCATTCATATCAAATACCTGCAAAAATCTTAACAAACTATGTGTAAGTAGTTAAAAAATGTTTATTTTAAGGAAGGAATTAAGAAACACCCTCCTGTTTTTCTCACTCTATGACTATTTTAAAATTCTTTCACAAATATTAACAACCAGTAACGGCAGACTGCACGATAATGTGCAGTGAATACACTTGACTTATAGTTTTCATTTTCTTTCTCTGTAAGTTTAGAATTTGTTTGCTCTGAGGTTGATGTGCTTGCTGCTTCGTGAGCAGCTCTTCTTTTCTCCACCCTAGCGGATCGCTTTTTCTCTTCTTCAGTTGGCATCTTTTCGCGTTAAAACTGATTAAGTCAGTTTTTGTGCTGCAATTACTTAGTACGTTTTTCTTAATTTTTTCACTTAAGCTGGCACTTAAGTCTTCAATCTGCCTCAAGAATGAATTAAGATATGAAGAGGTAGAGGAAATGACGTGGTAGGGATGAGAACGGCGCCCATACACATGCTCCACATGGCTGACTTGCTAGCTGCTGCAGAGTGTTGATTCTACAATAAAATAAAAATAAAAACAGGAGGGGCGGCACGGTGGCGCAGTGGTAGCGCTGCTGCCTCGCAGTTAGGAGACCCGGGTTTGCTTCCCGGGTTCTCCCTGCGTGGAGTTTGCATGTTCTCCCGTGTTCTGCGGGTTTCCTCCGGCGCCCGTTTCCTCCCACAATCCAAAGATATGCAGGTTAGGTGGATTGGCGATTCTCAATTGGCCCTAGTGTGTGCTTGGTGTGTGGGTGTGTTTGTGTGTGTCCTGTAGTGGGTTGGCACCCTGCCCAGGATTGGTTCCTGCCTTGTGCCCTGTGTTGGCTGGGATTGGCTCCAGCAGACCCCCGTGACCCTGTTTTCGGATTCAGCAGGTTAGAAAATGGATGGATGAATGGATAAAAACAGGAATAACCCTGGAGGTCAATCATCGCCCCAAAAGTGGATAGTAGACATCACGTAGTATATGTGTACCAAATATCAGGTAAATAGGTCAAACGGTTTGCAAGCTACAGACGATTTAATATCCAGGAAAGACAAACGGACAGCCATGGTAGCATATTATATAAGAAGATTATGACAAAACAAAGAAGGACCATACAAAGGAATTGAACAGGATTTGTTGTGTTTAATTTACCAAATTTAATCTAAATTCTTTTTTTTCTCTTTTTTTCCCCTCCTTATTGTTAATGCACAGTAACATTTACCATTATGGATTAATTCCACCCAGCCAAGTAATTTTACTTACATTACACCTTGTTCTGCAATGTCTTGAAAGCAATTACAATGGAACTTAAAATACAGCATACAGTACAAATGCCATGTTGCTGTACACACAGGTACACACTCAAAAAGAAATGCATGATATATAAAAATAAACAACACTTTAGAAGAGGGGCTACCTAGGTATTTCAATGATGATGTGATGTGTCAAGACTTTTAGACACGCTTTAGTTTTAATACAGATGACAACACTTTGGAATAGAAGCTACCTATAATGCATCAGTTATCTGGTATCTAAGACCTTAACAAAGTCTATATTTTTGTTACATAGCATTAAGTGACTAAAAGCTATGTCACATATGATGACTTTTCCAGCAATTTCCATTTGTAGCCTTAACCATCTGGAGGCACACTCCCATGAAGCTGATCGTCTAATGTGATCTGCCTTACAAATGAGACCAACTAGTCTGCTACTAGCTAGGATAAAATCAAACATGTTTGATTTTCTTGTTAGTCGGAGGGGGAAGGCTATGTATGCAGGAGACAACCAAATGAGCCAATTAATGAATGCACATCCAGAAGTACAATGCACAGAATGTAGCGACAAGGAATAAGGAATACGCATGTTTTGAACCTCACAAGCAAAAGAGAAGCTCATCTGTCTTATGTCTGATATTTTACATAACATAACAGAATGGAAAAAATAGTTCAAGGGCAGAGATTGCTGCTGAACTCACTGCAGCTGTTAACCCATTGTAAAGTTCGACTATGTCAGGCAACATGCTATTGGATGTCAGAAAAAGGGGCAAGCATGACTGCGCTAGAAGAACTGTGCTTGGTCAGTAAACTGTAATGTGGGCTGTGATTTTTAGTTGTGTAACATGGTGCAGAGACAAGATCAGCACTTGCGATTGCATGACAAAAGGCCATGTACTGTGACATTGACTTAGAGATGTATTATATCCAGCCCTCGTTTATTTTTCATTTTTAGCACATTTTTTAATAAAATCGTGTCACTTAAAAAACTTTTTTTTCATATGCTTTTTAGCCACCCTAATGCCACACAGTCCTCGGCATGTTCCAAAAACCTTCACTTGGGGGGAAGGTGATTTGAAAGAAATGTCATTAGCGACAGAGTGGAATCAAACCTACGATCTTAAAATGAAATAAAACATTCCTTCATGTTCATTTCTCAATTCAGAAAATCCTAAAAACTGAAATCTTACACGTGTGAAGTACTCAAAATGTGTGTTTGTCTATTGGAGAATCAAACCTTCTATCTTTGTTAGAAAAGCCCAGCACTTTATCTGCAATATCGCTAAATCACTGAAAAGAATATTTCACCAAAGTTGTATATAAATTATGAAAAATTGGTAAAATTAAAAAATATATACTTTGTGTACATTGGTGTCGAACCTTCAACCATTTGATTGAACATCCAACACGCTAACCACTTCACCAACAGCGCTAATTCATGTATATGTGTGTTGGCTAAAAGCACTATATTTATGTGTATTCGTGAAAATTATAATATAAAGAAATGAGAAATTTAAATTTGACATAATTAACGTACAAATCCCTGGCCAAAACCAATGAAATATGGCATTGTCACCAGAGAACAGCATGCATGGAAAGTTAGAAGGAAATTGGGTTGGTAAAAGTGAGTAAAAAATTGATTGCAAAATTTGACCCAGACAAACAGAGACGGCAAGTTGAATAAAATGGTGTAATAATAATAATAATAATAATAATAATAATAATCTGCCAAAATGTGTATATTTCCTGTATGTGTGTGTGTAACAGACTTATCACAGACAATGTTTCCATTCTCACTTTATACCCTTCCTGTCTCCTTTTAGATGCATCCATTTTTTCGTTGAAGGAAATTCAGCTCCAAAATGATCCAGGTTGCAGAGGATCTATGTTTCAACAAGCAGGTTAGATTTTTTTTCTTTCATCTATACATAGGTTCCAAGTTTGAGGTGCATTAATTAACTGATGTTTTATTAGTTTAAATGTGAAAATTAACCATTTAGAATTTCACTTTTATTCCATGTAATTGGCACTCCACTTTAGGAAAGATATACATTATATAAGGAGTGACTTACTTCAAATTGCTTTCATTTTGTATTCCAAACTCTCCTGTCACATACTTTGCTAAAAAAGCATGAATACTGATAAAAAGATCATGTGACATTAGAGTCAGCGATGATTATAAAGCCATTATTGAAGAATAACATACTGGTGCAGAACGAGGCTACAGACCTTAGTAAAAGCCTTCATGGCTGGCAATACAATCAATGAAATAAGTCATGTTATGTGCTGAATGCGGTCTTGAGGCACAACCTATGACATACATTTTGGGCATTTTTTGAAGTAGAATGCAATTAGAACACTGATAGACTGGATTATGGTAACTGGCAAGTCTGCCATGATTGTTTTAATAGTAAGTGAAAGGATTTCCATGATGTGTCACAGTGTGCTCAAATTGCCATTAAGAGGCAAGACAACTTTTTTACAACCATCATCACCAACACTTCGACATCTGTACAGCCAACACCTTAGGCTAAATCACTGATCTTATGAAAAGATCAGCTGCTGCTGTATGTATCTCATTCAGTTAACTATTCAAATGACAATAAACATTGTCAAGGTACTCCTTTTTCAGAGTCATTGTCTTCTAATAGATAGCTTAAAGCATGGGCATCTAGTATCAGTTGCAGGCATAGCAAATGGATAAATCTAATCATACAGTATACATATGTTCATGCAAACTAAACAATCTTTTCTGAGAGCAACAGCTCATTCAGGTAACTTGAACTTAAAGACTGCATTATTCTGTAAGTCCAAAACCGGTGATTCTCTGTGTAGCCCTCATCATGTCTGGCAAAACCCTGCTGTAGAAGATAGAGGGTAACACATCACAGTAAAATTCCCATTTCAACCTGAAACTCTGTCTGACCCAAACCTCTTATACCTCTTCTTTTGGCTATTCCTGTTAGGGGTTGCCAAAGCGGATCATCTTCTTCCATATCGTCCTGTCTTCTACATCTTGCTCTCTTACACCCACCACCTGCATGTCCTCTCTCAGCACATCCATAAACCTCCTCTTAGGCCTTCTTCTTTTCCTCTTGCCTGGCATCAGGTGGGAACTGGCAAAATAGATGATGCTGGCACTGTCAAAACTAACCATTTAACACTACAGTATTGTAAAAAAGAAAGGTCAACTGCAACTTGTTCCTCTTTGATAAATTTTGGATTGTAGTTAGTAGTATTTACTATGTTAAGAATTTTGTTATTGTTTTCTTTTTTTTCCAGCCCGAGGGAAGAGTCGGAGACAAAGTTTATTTTAGAAAGCTGTCCCTTCCAAGGTGCAAAAAACCTGGAAAAGACAAGCTGTCTATTGGGATCACCCTCCACCTCCACCTCCACCACCAGATTGCATTGGAGTGGGGGAGAAGAGAGTTAGTGGATCCCTAGAAGAACTTCAAGCCCAATATATTAGACTGCATATTTGAATGGCATTGCAGGTCTTTATGAAAGAACGTATCACAAATCATACCGAACAATAATGTATTTGGTTGGGCTTTAAATCCCCAGCCTAGTTGTAACTGCCACTGTTATCTTTGCCTAAAAAGGTATAAATATTGTTAGCAATCACATTTGATGCTGCCTTATTTTTCCACTGTTGTTATACATTCCATATTAAACATAGCTTAGAAAAATTAAATATATCAAAACTGGAAAAGAAAATCTGCTGTTTAGGACAAAGCACAAAAATGATTCCATAACAGAGCCAAGTTAAACTGCCCACCATGCTAAAAATTGGAGTTTTCATATACTGGGTCATTTGATTGACTAAAGCAATTCGATTACAGACAGTATGCAACATTTATATGCTGCAATGTCTGAAAATAAACATTTCAACTCAACAACAATTACATCATTCATTAAAATATGGTTAAATCATGGTAATTAATCTTTATTGATATAGATATTTGTAGCACAAAAATATGTTTTGCACCTGTTTGTAAGGAAATGTTGTACAGTAAAGAATGAATTACCTAAATCATTGATTTAAGTGTCACATTAGGCAAGAACAGCACAGATTGCTATTTTACTAAACATTCCTCATTTTTTCTGGACTCTACAACAGCTATTTATCTTCTTACGCCTTCACAATCAGATGGGAATACTTTCAGATTTACTACCTAAAAATATCTGCTTAATTAAAAATCAGTAACTGAAGGAGTTAGTTATTTAAACTGTTTGGCACTTACTGGGGTGCAGTCGACGCTCACAGGGAATTAGTTCTACTCGAACTTGCACAGCATTCAAAATGATGCTGTTCTGTCATGTGGGATGCAATTTCACAGCTTCTTGTGGCTGCAGAGAAGCCTAAATAGGTCGGCCAAGGGTTGTTAAAAAAAAGAAAAAAGATATTTTGAAACAAATTAATATTTTATTCTAGCTTTATTCTGAATTGTTTGTTTACTGTATTTGTTATTTGATGTGGTCAATGAAGAGAAGTATTTTCAAGCTATTTTAAATACTGTATATGACAACTAAATAATTTATGTATTTTAAGAATGTTTGAATTTTCAGAGAATTTTATGAGAGAGCACACTGTATGTTTAAAGCTATTGTAGATGTCTAAATGTTTTATAAATACAGTATATTTCAATTTTGTATTAAATCTGTGACCTGAAATATTTTGTGCAATTACTACTATATTATCTATTATGCTGTATGTCCAAGCTGAATGTATTGTGACTGCCGCCAAGCCAAAACTGAACGAAGCAGGTATTAATAAATTCTGAATAAATCTGCAAGCACTTTTCTTCATGAATCTCTTTATTAAAGGAAGACTAAAGAAAGGTATTCTTAAACTGAGACTATGCCACTGATGCTTCGTGGAGAATGGAAACACTCCTACCATACTCCAAAATAACAAGTACTCAGTTTGCCTCCTTCAGGGAATAAGCATATGGGTGTGTGTGTGTGTGAGTCAGGTAGGCAGGTGGATCCAGAAGTGAAACTCTTTCTGAAGCAAAGACTGGGAGTGAAGAAACATGACATTTAGGGCACAGCTTTTTTTTAAAGGTCAAATGAGTCTCATTCAAATTATCATAAAAATGTGAATAATTACAAATAATTTAAAAAGATTAATCTTTTAAAGGACTTCCTTCTTTTCATTTATCCCTCCCTTTAATACATTTAGTTGTTATCCAGTCACGGGTCACAGGGAGTTAAAGCCTATCCCTTCTTTTGTGAATCAGTTAAAGTAAGAAACTGAGAATAGTCCTTCCTGATATTTCAATGCAACGAGCTGGCAATGGAATAAACACAATGAATAATATAAGTCAGAGTAAGCCTTGTATTTATATTAGCTGGCCCAATACACAACAAATAATAGGCTATTGGTCTAGCACTTGAATCTAAGGAGAAAGAAAAGAGTGAAGGGCAAAGCAAAGGTCAAAACTGGAAGAGAAAATTAGAGAGATGTCAGAGCCAAATCGAAAACCAAAAACGAAAGCTTAAAAGGCAGTGCTAAATTGTTGACCCACAAACCAAAAAAATGAATCACTAGTTGCTATGTTTTGTCCAATTGAAGATAGAAAATGGCTGTCCAGATGTCATTTTAATGCTTCATCAATTAACCCTGATGCCATGACCCTAGAAGCCAGATTTCTAGCAACCAGGAGCTGCACAATGACGACTGAAACAACAAAATGGCCACCTCATAATCTAAACAAAATGGCATTGGAAAACACATTAAATAAAAGTCAATTTCTAAATGATGGCTCTAATCAAGAATGTAACCATAGAATTAAACTCCTTGAGTGTAAAAATTCTAGAAACAACACCTACAGGAGCTTTATAGCCTCCAAAAAACCTGGAAAAAAATTCAAAAGAAAAATAACACTACTGTTGCATGTTCAGTGGGTCCTATAAATTGCAGTTGTGTTTACGATTGTCATCCTCTGCTGAACAGGAGAGGCAACTGTGACACCCCGTCATGTTCCAAGCACTGTGTTTCCAGGAATAATGATGCCGTGCTCTGTCCTATTCCGAACATCAATACATAATGCATGAGTGAGTACCCTTCTGCAGGGTTACCAGAACTTCACGCAATTCAAGGTCTTTTGCCCACTGTGGATTCACCCTCTGTTTTGTTGTATTAACTTGCTTCTCACATGAATTCTCATGAAAGTAATTCATGCCTTGACTTTGCTTCTCCTGAGCCTTGGGAATACTGCTCTTACTGTTTCACATAGTTGCCCTCCATTCCTGTCTATAAGTTTTCTTTTGATACTTTCCTTTATCATCTATATAATCACATTAAATCCAAATATGAGATGAGAAAGATACCTGCCTTTCAGAACAAGATCTGGTATGATCAATTCCTTTGCACAAGGTGATGTCAACTTGAAAGTGATTTCAATCTATACTACATATAGTATGTCTGCACCATTGGCTGCCACCAGTTGTAATGCATCATGCGTCTTCCACTGCCTCTAAAACATCCCTCAACATGACTCCAGGTAAGTGCACATCTCTCCACTGCTCATCAATGATACAGACCTGGGAACCTGTGCCACATATTGCCTCACATCGATGTCTCTGGAGATAGCACTCTGCATAGCACTATTTGCCCACCAGCGAAGTTACAGGGAATATTTTGATTAACCTGACACTGAGAAACTAACACACTTCTTGTCACCTACCATGGCCCTATAATGATTCCAGTAATCTCACTCTGATATTTCTTTTAGCAGTTAAATTTGAAACACCCAGTATTTACACTTACAGTGGTGTGAAAAACTATTTGCCCCCTTCCTGATTTCTTATTCTTTTGCATGTTTGTCACACAAAATGTTTCTGATCATCAAACACATTTAACCATTAGTCAAATATAACACAAGTAAACACCAAATGCAGTTTTTAAATGATGGTTTTTATTATTTAGGGAGAAAAAAAAATCCAAACCTACATGGCCCTGTGTGAAAAGTAATTGCCCCTTGTTAAAAATAACCTAACTGTGGTGTATCACACCTGAGTTCAATTTCCGTAGCCACCCCCAGGCCTGATTACTGCCACACCTGTTTCAATCAAGAAATCACTTAAATAGGAGCTGCCTGACACAGAGAAGTAGACCAAAAGCACCTCAAAAGCTAGACATCATGCCAAGATCCAAAGAAATTCAGGAACAAATGAGAACAGAAGTAATTGAGATCTATCAGTCTGGTAAAGGTTACAAAGCCATTTCTAAAGCTTTGGGACTCCAGCGAACCACAGTGGGAGCCATTATCCACAAATGGCAAAAACATGGAACAGTGGTGAACCTTCCCAGGAGTGGCCAGCCGACCAAAATTACCCCAAGAGCGCAGAGACGACTCATCTGAGAGGTCACAAAAGACTCCAGGACAACGTCTAAAGAACTGCAGGCCTCACTTGCCTCAATTAAGGTCAGTGTTCACGACTCCACCATAAGAAAGAGACTGGGCAAAAACGGTCTGCATGGCAGATTTCCAAGACGCAAACCACTGTTAAGCAAAAAGAACCTTAGGGCTCGTCTCAATTTTGCTAAGAAACATCTCAATGATTGCCAAGACTTTTGGGAAAATACATTGTGAACTGATGAGACAAAATTTGAACTTTTTGGAAGGCAAATGTCCCGTTACATCTGACGTAAAAGGAACACAGCATTTCAGAAAAAGAACATCATACCAACAGTAAAATATGGTGGTGGTAGTGTGATGGTCTGGGGTTGTTTTACTGCTTCAGGACCTGGAAGGCTTGCTGTGATAGATGGAACCATGAATTCTACTGTCTACCAAAAAATCCTGAAGGAGAATGTCCGCCATCTGTTCGTCAGCTCAAGCTGAAGCGATCTTGGGTGCTGCAACAGGACAATGACCCAAAACACACCAGCAAATCCACCTCTGAATGGCTGAAGAAAAACAAAATGAAGACTTTGGAGTGTACTAGTCAAAGTCCTGACCTGAATCCAATTGAGATGCTATGGCATGACCTTAAAAAGGCGGTTCATGCTAGAAAACCCTCAAATAAAGCTGAATTACAACAATTCTGCAAAGATGAGTGGGCCAAAATTCCTCCAGAGCGCTGTAAAAGACTCATTGCAAGTTATCGCAAACGCTTGATTGCAGTTATTGCTGCTAAGGGTGGCCCAACCAGTTATTAGGTTCAGGGGGCAATTACTTTTTCACACGGGGCCATGTAGGTTTGGATTTTTTCTCCCTAAATAATAAAACCATCATTTAAAAACTGCATTTTGTGTTTACTTGTGTTATATTTGACTAATGGTTAAATGTGTTTGATGATCAGAAACATTTTGTGTGACAAACATGCAAAAGAATAAGAAATCAGGAAGGGGGCAAATAGTTTTTCACACCACTGTATTATGCCACAGCTGGGACACTGGTAGTACTCTTTCTTCACTTTTACTGATTATTCCCTGTTCTGTAGGAATAACCCACCTTGGTTTAAAGGGACCTCTTTATATGATCTTATTCCCCATGCTTTACGTCCTGCTTTGCAGTGCTCACTGCTGACACAGTTAAAATAGTGAGAGCAAAGTTCCTCACTCCCTCTCTGCTGACATTGGAAACAATTTTTTACTCTTTGTGGGCAGAGTTGTTGAGACAGGGCACAATTTTCTTACTGTGCAAACAGAAGTGTGGAAGATGCTCTGCTTGTTATCTTACATCAAATCTACACCTTTCTTGATTAGCCTGGTTCATATGTCAGAGCACTATTTTTGGATTTTTTTTTTAGCGTTCAATACCATACAGTCTCATATACTGACTGGGAAATTGAACAATATGAATGTAAACCCATTTATTACACTATGGATTCAGGACTTTCTTTTAAACTGTTCACAGACAGTTGAAGTACAGGACACTTTTTCAAAAGTTATTCATTCAAACATAGAAAGTTCGCAGAGGTGTGTCTTATCACCATTACTGTTTACTATGCGTACACAAGTGACCTGAGACAGAATAATGACCACTGCTCCATTATCAACTATGCTGATGACACCATGCTCATAGGACGCATATCTGGGGGGGATGAAAGCCACTATCTAAATCAAGTGGACTGTATGGTAAACTGGTGCAATAAAAACTCTCTCACTCTAAATGTAAAAAAGGGCCAAATAAATGATATTTAATTTTAAGAGACAGAAATCTTTATGTTCACCTATTGTAGTTCTGAGGGAGGAGGTAGAAATAGTGACTGAATATAAATACTTAGGAATTTACCTAAATAACAATCTTAACTGGAATACTACTACGAAAACAATATTCTCTAAATGCAACCAGAGCTTATTTCTCCTCCATAAACTCAAACTATTTAAAGTAGACAAGGACCTCATGTTGTCCTTTTATCACAGTCTGATCCAGTCTGTGATCACTTTCAGCTTCATTGCCTGGTTTAATAGTCTGACAAACCTAAACTCAAAAAAGCTCCAGCAGTATGCAGCTAAAGTTATTGGGGCTGATGTAGATGATTTGACTAGTGTGTTTTAGAGGGCAATGTTAAAGAAATTGGAAATCATCTCAAATGATGACAGACATCCATTACATGTAGAACTAAACTTCAGTAAATCAGGAAGGATAGTCTTTTTGAAAACCCACACAAATCGCACCAGAAATTCCTTTCTTCCTTGTGCCATTCGGCTTTTCAATAAGAAATATCCAAGATAATGATTCAGGTTTTGATATACAGGTATATCCTGTAGAGAAAAGCCAAGCAAAATGACACCTTTTATTGGCTAACTAAAAAGATTACAATATGCAAGCTTTCAAGGCAAATCGGGCCCCTTCTTCAGGCAAGATGTAATTTACTCTAGTACTACAGATATATATCCTGTAACCTTTTTTTGGTGTAAATATGCATTATATAACTGCCTTACCTTAATCTGCCTTGTTTCTATTTGTTTTGATTTATTGCAGGGTGGAATGGGTGGAGAAGAGTGTCAGGAGTGCTTTGTGACAGACGGCTATCAGCAAGAGTGAAAGGGAAGGTCTACAGGACGGTAGTGAGACCGGCTATGTTCTATGGGTTGGAGACAGTGGCACTGACCAGAAAGCAGGAGACAGAGCTGGAGGTGGCAGAGTTAAAGATGCTAAGATTTGCACTGGGTGTGACGAGGATGGACAGGATTAGAAATTAGTACATTAGAAGGTCAAGTTGGACGGACGGGAGACAAAGTCAGAGAGGCGAGATTGCATTGGTTTGGACATGTGCAGAGGAGAGATGCTGAGTATATTAGGAGAAGGATGCTAAGGATAGAGCTGCTAGGGAAGAGGAAAAGAGGTAGGCCTAAGAGAAGGTTTATGGATGTGGTGAGAGATGACATGCAGGTGATGGGTGTAACAGAACAAGATGCAGAGGACAGAAAGATATGGAAGAAGATGATCCGATGTGGCGACCCCTAATGGGAGCAGCCGAAAGAAGAAGAAGAAGATTTCATTCTGTCTGTTATTAGATGCAACTGAGAAGGCAAATTTCATGTTTTCTTGTGTGAACATGACTAAATAAAGAAACCTTAAACCTTAAAACCTTAATATGGATATTTTGGGACAGGATTCTGTTGAGTAGCTGCATGCAGTTGTGGTAAAGCCGAATAATTGTTTGGGGCTATACAATATAATGGATAAGCCTTATACAGTACGCATATGACACTGTAGCTTACTGCTGAAATGGGGTAAAATTTTGTTGCTGTGGGGCTGGATATGATGGAGGCCGAGCCTGTTCCATTTACTTGGCTCTGTTGTTTCCCTGCTGTTCTTGTTTAACACTTTGCCCTCCCTGTTGTTCACACCTAACAATGCCTTGTTCAAGGTGCCACTCAGGCCTATTTGTACTCCACCCTGGCTTTTCCTGCCCACTCTGTTCTGAGGTCCATGACTGCAGTGAAGCTAAGCTGCTCTTACCTCCTATTTTTTGTTTAAAATTGCACAGCATTGCTGAGAGGTTGTTTGCTGGAATAGTTCCTTGATGTGAGCATTATCTTCACCAAGGGCTTTTAGCTTTGATACTAGGTTTACCTGAGTCTGTTTAGTCTGACATTTATGCTCAACAGATTGTTAATCTAACTGTCCATATTTAATAGTGGCAGTGCTGCCTGACCAAACTGACATACATTTATTCTTTTTCTCTACTTTATTTGCAGAGAAAATGTTTATCTTCTCTAGAAGTAGTTGGTCTGTGGTTTTAGGATCTAAAATGTATGGCTGGAGGTCATTCTGAATACAAGCCAGTGAGTACAGCATGTAAAAACATATTATGCACTAGTCTTGGGTCATACTTCAAACTGGATTCTGTGAGGCAAACTGTATTTTTTGCTTCTGGTCGAGAAAACATATTAAAAACTCTCTGGAGTCTCTGTACTACATTGAACCTCTGCTGTCAGCTTCTGATGCAGTTCATTTGCACCTTTTCCTATTAATTTGCAGAAATAATTTATCTAAGAGTTGGTAATTTCAAGCGTGATTTACCCTTAAGGAAACTGTGCAGCTGAAGCCCTGGATAAATAGCTCTGAATACTCCATCCATTATCTCCTCCTCTGAGTAACCTTTATTAAGTGTGCTCTCTATTTGGCGAAAAAGGCTGAGGAATGACAGCCTTTTTTTTTGACCAGGTTCACCAATCCACCATACTAAATGCTGGGGATCACTAAAGTCCCTTCTGTTTGCGACTGGTCTTTGCATTAAACTGAAGGTTACAAGAATTTCCTTATTTTCTTTGACTGTTTCATTAGTAGAAGAAGTAGCCATCAATTTGTTTAACTTGTTTTTGACACTCAAAAGTTCAGATATGCCACTGTCCTCTAGATCTCCCAGTTCCTCTCTTTAAAGATAGTCACTAATTAGAGATAATAATAATAATATATTTTACTGTATTTATATAGCGCCTTTCCCATGCTCAAGGCACTTACAGATATGAGTGACAAGCGGGTTTTCATAGATATGTCCATTCCTGGAAGCTGTAGGAAATTACTGAGTTCTATGAGCTTGTCTTTGAGTAATGCACATACTCTCTTGAAAATTTCTTTCTGCACATTACTCAACCTATCCATTTGATTTTTTCCCCCTATACCAGTGGTGCAGTGTATTGTGGTCGCTGAAAAGTTACCGGTTACTGACTGGAATCAGCAACCTCTCGCAATCACTGTGCCTCAAGTGCAGTCTCTCTTCCATCAGCTTTCACGTTCACTTCAACCAACTGTCTCACTCTACTGCTGCTACTGTTGGGTGATTAAAAATAATATGTGGCACAAGGAAAGACTCAGTCTATTGACAGTCTACATGCATACCATTAACCCAGCAGTGCTGCCAATATTGTGTAGCATTCCTGAAAGGGAGACAATGAATAAATCATTCACTCAATGCCTTTTTCCTCATGAGTGTTTATGCTGAATGAAGAACACAGCACAAACTCTCCAATGTGTACCTTTACAGGCATCTCATCTCATAGGCTGATAGACTAAGTACAAAGCCCTGTAAGCCAATCAATAAATACCTTATATACAGGTTCTCAGCCATTTTCTTTTAGATAATGGCTCTTTTCCCCTAAATATAAGAAGATTCTCACACTTAAAGCGTAAATTATCAAATTAGTGTTTTTAATTATTGAGACAAGCAAATATTTTATAACTATTTTACATGAAGTTAAACCCTGCTACACAGGGTGAGACACAACTGTTGACTAACTGAGTTATCCTCCATTTAACTTACTTCTGCTGCATCAAGTTTAAAAATATAGTACAGCATATCTTTCTAAAACCAACTTAATTAAATTTCTGGCCACAGAGGGTGAAGCAAGGTAGTAAACAGGCCTGGATAGCATGTCAGTCCATTGCAAGCCCTACTCCCGGAAGTCCAGTTTATAGATACCTATTAACCTTATGTGTTTAACTTTCAAAATGTGTGAGGAAAACCTGAGTACTCGCAGAAACACATACAAGGATATAGATCTGTGCAGACAATAATTGGGCATAAATTTGAACCCAGGACACTGCATCTGTGAGGCAAAAGTGCCAACCATTATAGCTTTAGTTATTAGTCATAGTATTTGTTTATAAATTTCTACAGTTGAAACATAGGTAGCTTATGTGGTCTGCATATTAGGCGGTTATTGAATTGGTCATCTAGTGGTTTAGGGTCCAAGCTTTGATCCACTGACTCACAATGCTTTCTAAGATAACCAAATCTGGACTGGCCAAAGATCTATCATAGAGCATATTCTGGTACATAACCACACAAACTCGAGCTGGACCAATTTGGATGTGCCAGTAAACCTATTATGTCTTTGGATTGTGGGAGAAAAAATACGCCAACACAGAGAGAACATGAAAACTCCACCAATACTGTAACCGAATGGTGATTTTTTTTCCCAGTCCCCTGACGTTTTGAACTAACTACTGTGCCACCCAAAAGTAAAGTATACATAGGAAAAATACACTGTGTATATTGTGAAATTATTTACACAGGAACTGTATTAAAGAAATCCTTAAATAAATACAATAAATTCACCTTGCACCTCTAGGGATAAAGTTGAGATTCATTGTATTGCTTGATAAAAAATGACACAACTTCAGTAGCTATCACCACTCCCTTGCTGCTCCAAGGATCATAGTGCAAAAGCCAGACCGTCTGTAATGAGTTTAAATGCCATACGCTTAAGTGTTTGAATGGATTTCTTTCCTGGTAATCTAGTTTTCTTCCCAAATTCCCAAGATGTGTGTGTCAGGCTGAACAGTGACTCTAAATACTCCCAGTGTGAGTAATAGGGACTTAGGATGGATTGGTGGTAAGCCAATGATTACTTTCCTCAATATGTTTGATGCAGACTCAAGCCCACTGTGACACAGAGCTACAATAAAAGGTGTAAGAAAATGGAAAGGTATGAATATTTAGTGTCAGGTTTACAGGAAAAGAAGGGACTTAGTCATAGCAGGTGGGAGGAAACGGACCACACAGAAGCTGATTTAAAAAACAGATAGATAGATAGATAGATAGATAGATAGATAGATAGATAGATAGATAGATAGATAGATAGATAGATAGATAGATAGTGTCAACACTAATAGAATTCTAGAAGTAAAAAGAGAAAGGATGAGTACAAGCAAAGTTTGACAGCAAAATCAATTAAGTAAAACTAACAATGCAGGCTACCGAGAGGCACTTTACTGAATTTACTGTCTTTTCTTACATTGAGAAACATCTATATGCAAAATTAATTTCTAATTTCAGTACAATTTTCCAGTTTCTCATTATTTTCTACATGAACTTTGAGGCATTTATAAGGAAAGTTAGTGATCTGCTGTTGGACACTGTAAAGAGAACAGGAAAATCTACAGGAAAGAAAAAATGCTCAGCAATGTAAAACTACATTGTATGGGTCAGTGGCTCAACACTAAGCTAATATAATCTGAATGTTAAAATATATTATTTGGACCTACAATTGTGGTGCAGTGGTTGGATCATATGCCCTGGTCTTGGATTTTGTGCCTGTTCACTTTGCATGTGGAGTTTGCATGTTTTTCCTGTAAATTGTGTATTTAAGGTGAACTGGCAAATCCAAATTGTGTGAATTTGATTAAGTGTGAGAGTAGGCCCAGTGATGGACTGGTGAGCTGCCTTACACAAAGAACTGCTGGGATTGACTCTCATCATCTGTGACCCTGATTCGGATTAAGAGAATTTGAATGTTATGGATCTACGTTGCCTGCTTGTGCACTGTCACAGTGTAAGAGGTACAGTTTCAGGAAATGATTTTAAACGTGCATCTAGAAACATGTACAACTATGTTATTTTAGAAATTTCAACATATACTTCCTTGTTCTACTTACAGCAAAATCTGTGACTGTATAGCATTGAAGCAAAAATATACCGTCACAATTAGCCTGTTATGTCTTCCTATTTAATAAACAATCCCTACCTCACATGGCCTGGAGCCAATACAACTCCAAGGAGGGTTGCCCTATGTATGAAGTTTACATGTTATCAGGTTTCTCTGGGTACTCCAGTGTCCTCCCATAATATAAAGACATGCAGTCAATTAAATAAATATCTCTAAACTTAATGGTTTACTCTACTTGACTCTGTCAAGACAGTCACTGTCTCCCTGTCTTCTTAAACAGAAAAGGCATATTTATAAAAGCAGTGAATCAAATAGAAAACTTTAGGCTTTTTCAATTGTTGTGACGATGAGAAAGATTTAACCAGGCTATGTACTGTATTTTGTGAGTAAATGTATTTCAATGTACATTGGGATTTAAGGTTTGCTACTGTTTTACAATATTATAAAATTAAAATGTTTCAGATGACAGTCTGTTGTCTATATATCATGATGCAATCCTTTGATGAATGCATTTTACATTGAGGTTTAATTGCAAGTGATTTAAAGTGAATCAGACTGGGTGGTTGCTTTTAAGTGCTCATATGACGAGACATGAGTGTGTACACCAGTAAATCAGCAATCAGCTTAGTGAAGCAAGGCTTACCTTTAATAATTGTGCTTGGCCTTTCTGTATGACTTGAAGAATGATTTCTAAACTTCACAATTGTGTTGCTGCATTAATTATTTCCCCCACAACCTTAAAAATGGATTTACTGAGTTTAGTGTATGAATAGATATTTCACTTAGTTTTCCCTAAAATCTTTATTTCTGAGTTACTACACATTAATAACAGTAGCACTGTTCCTCAGTCTCAGTACTTTATTCTCATTGCCACATTACTGAATTTAACAAATACTTGTGTTACTTATTGTTCTTATAGTTGCACAAGCTAATTTAAGCAATGTTAATCTCAATGGTGGGTTAGTCTGGGATTGAGACCAAGTGATTGAGTTGATTTGGTATTCATAAGTATACTGTGTCTCCAGTAAAGCCTGACAACCATGACAAAAAATGTATGCCTTCTCATAATCAGATGTTGACTTGTTTTACTATAGCACTGATATTCCCAAGCATTTGAAGCTACAGTATACTGTATCTCAACTGTAGGATAGGTATCCTATGGAAACATGTCAATAATGCACATTTTCAAAATCTGAAGGCTAATATTCAAAGTGTTGAAAGATTAATTGCAGGACTGAAACATGCAAATTATTCTTGCTTATTGACCTTTTTCCAAAAAAAGAAAAAAAGAAGTAAGAGATTTTGGTTTATCTGTTCCATTGAGATGTCCATAGGACCTTAAAGAGCGTTCCTGACATCTGAAGTAATTTGTAGGTATTACCTTGGACAGTAACTCCTAGTTGACCTTTAAAGAGGCAGTGGGGCAAAGTATAAGGTCAGAGGAGAAACTTTTAAAGTATTTTTGAGGAAGGTAGGTGAATAAGTCACCCCACCAGATAGACAGGTAGGTAGATAGTAACGCTTCATGGGGAAACACCATTTTATGAATGTGTTTTGAAATAATATTTTTCTCATGTGTCACCTACATTTGGTTTAAGAAATCCATACTTTCTTAACATATAGTAGGTTTAGGATACCACAAAGAGGAGCACACACAATTCAGTACACACACATACACTTTGCAGTTTATTTTTTATCAGCTTTAAGAATTAACATATCACCTGCATCACCTACATTGTTCTAAGAACATGCTTTAGAGCCACAATATGAGCAAGTGAAGGAACCAGATTCACACTGTCCTAGCATTCTAACACACCAGCTTACCTCAAAGAAAATGTAAGAAGCACTCCTTTAGTTATTTATTAAAATACTGTACATGTTTTATTGCTACTACCTACATAAGAAGTAACCCTGAAATGGAATTCCTACAGTATGTGTTCAATAGAATACTGCATTGCTAATTTTGTTTAATTTCAGAAAAAGTTTTAAAACAAATTTAATCATATTCTCCGGGTGACATGGTGGCGCGGTGGTTGCGCCTCTGCCTCACAGTAAGGAGACCTGAGTTCACTTCCCGGATCCTTCCTGCGTGGAGTTTGCATGTTCTCCCCATGTCTGTGTGGGTTTCCTCCCACGGTCCAAAGACATGCCGGTTAGGTGCATTGGCGATCCTAAATTGTCCCTAGTGTGTGCTTGGTGTGTGGGTGTGTGTGTGTGTCCTGCGGTGGGCTGATGCCCTGCCCAGGATTTGTTCCTGCCTTGTGCCCTGTGTTGACTGGGATTGGCTCCAGCAGACCCCCGTGTTCCTGTGTTAGGATATAGCAGGTTGGAGAATGACTGACTGATAATATTCTCCAAAATAAAAAAGAAGGGTGAAAACAATTCTGGTATACAGTAACACTTTCACATTTTCTCTTTCAAGGAGTCAGATTTGTGTCTCCTATGTTAATGAAACACTATTGGTACACTGGTACAAATATTGAGGGTGCTCACTCAGCCCCAGATATCTTTTGAGCAAGAAAGCGCCAAAAAAGGATTTTACTGGGCTCATTTAAAATCAGACACATTCTTGTCAACAAAAAACAAAAATGCTATCCAATTGTGTTATGAGCCTAAATGGGCAGAAGGGTGATTTTGGCAATGTCCTGGCATGACTCCAAAGTTTGAATATGTATATAACTGAGATGGAGAAAAGATCAGTGTCTAGACTGAATGGACTTAGACAGTCATACTTATTAAGGTATTGTACAGGGTGTGATACATACACTATCAAGCCCTACTTAATCCAAAACTAGATCACAGTGGTACAAGGGAGGAAACAGCCCTAGACAAGACCTCAGTCTATAACAGTGCACACACATGTTCACACCACACTCAAGCCAATTTATAGTCACTAATTAAGCAACCTTGAAGGTCTTGGGGACTGTGGGAGTAAAAGCAGGGTACTCAGTGGAAACTAAAAACATGGAGAGTACACACAAAAGAATAATCATTGGATCTGAACCCAGAATGCTGGATCTGTTTGGCAGGACCACTAACTACTACACCACCATGTTGCCCAAAGAATCTAATTTGTCCTTTTAGCTTGACTTTTTTGCGTGAGCCACAAACTACAGTAGATATGAAAAGAATGTTTTTTTTTTCTTTTCAGTCTGTTGACTGCCATGCTTTAAAATTCTGATGGTCAAGATTTTTTAGAACAGGTATTAACATCTGAATAAAGAAAACAGCATTTGAATAGCACATATGCATATACTGTATATGTCTGCACTTTGAGTTTATAAACCATAGTACAGTGTCAAATTGCATCAGTGGGACATCTTAAACACCCGACAAAGGGGTGATGATGAGTCACACTATTGTTTATTGTGACAAGGTTGTGTTTGTCTGTAACGTTTCCTGAGGTCTACCTCCCGTATTTGATTCCACCTCTGGCACCCACAGCACCAGTTTAGATAAAGGATGTTGAAACCCTAGTTTACACCAGATGGTCTAATCCCTGTTAGGCATTCTTACTTGCTATTAAATGCAAATAGGCAAGGGAGAGGCAACACAAAATCATATGTGAAACTATTCAGAAGATGTAAATGAACTCTCCTATATATCAACATCAAGCAAGGTCACATAAGACTGTAGGATTTGCCATACATCTGCCCAAATATCATACTAAATTAGTTTCCACCTTAATGAAGCTGCTATTCCTTTGCCAAATGCAAGTTACATGTGTTTGAAAAGTGTAAATAGGTTTGAGGAAAAATATTTCTTAACCATTCATTACATTTGTATTCCACTGATTTGTTGTATCATAAAGCCACTAAGATTCCAAAATTAACTTTCCAAACTGCATCTAACATTGGATTGCTTGGGGTCTTATTCATACAGGAGCCAACCCTGGGTGGGATGTATACATCCATCCATGTTAACATCAATACAATATAAAGCTGTCAGTCAAACTACAGCAAAATGCACATTATTCTAAATGTCGGATGAAATGTTATGGAAAAATATAAAAACATTTTAAATCTAGCAATACAATTTCAAAACCTCTTTCTTTCTTTCAGAAGTTTAATACTTTTAATGGATGGCTAAATATTTACACAGTTTTTAGATTTTCATCTACTATAGTAATACTCAGGTTTGGTGCCAAACATTTAAAAGAGCTCGCTTGAAATCTGATGGAAGGAAATTGCATGCAGTGATTGAAATTCAAAAATGCATTTATATTAATTTTATGTGTTCATACTCTATGTTAACAAATCTGTAAAATTTAAAATTGTGTGAGTGTCCCCTATATCCTTTGATACATTAATTGCTATTCACTTTGCTTCCTGCTCTACGGCCTCTACAGCTGTAGGTTTTACCCTATTTCAGCATCATAATGCTGGTTTATAATATGGTTGGACTTTAACAGGAATGACACTTTAACTTGATTTTATTATAGATCACTGTGTGATAATAATTACATGATCTAAAATGTAGTTTACTTATAATTAGTACAACTGGCACGGTGACTTCTTACCTTCGACATCCCCTTGCAGTTATGGCCTGGATTCACATCCTGAAGTGGATCAAGCTGGTCAAAAATGGATGGTAGTAACGGATGGTTAGTTTACAGCAAATCGTAAAAGTCTTGCAGATGACAGCGCTTCAGCTATAGCCCTGATATAGTTAACTTTGGAGTTCTGATGTTTTATTATTATTTAAATACAGTATGTATATGACACCACTCTATTACTACAGATCTGGCAAAACCTGTAATATAAATTAAGCAAATTTAATAAAATATATATACAGTAACTTGAAACATGTAGAGTGATGTTCAGATATACTAAAGTTGAAATATGAGAAATTGCACTACAGAATTTTTCAGTAATACCATTTTAGACACATATAGACCTCCATGGTAAGCACTGCAGTCTATTCTCCAAAGCTGTATAGTTATTTCAGTTTTCTTTTTAAGATTTTCAGGTACAGCCAGTTTGAATTCTGAGCTAAGGTAAAATCAGTACAGAGCAACTGCCAGCTGTCAACTAGGGTAAACATTTGAGATGATGCCATTCTAATTTGGATCTGTCTAGTTTACAACAAAGAACCTCTATACAGGAAATTAGTCAGTATTAACCAAGACCATCTTATTATTTGCAACTCTTCAAGAAATATATTTTCAATAGACAGAATCTTCCTTTTAAATCTGAAGTACAGGTCACAATTATCTTCTAAACAGCACTTAGTCACATTGAGCAGATACAGAATAGTAAGCTAGCATTTTGGTTGTTATCTTTTTTCTCTTTGACAGAAAATTTAATTGAATGTCTGAGTCAAAGTCTTAATATATTAGCTTGTTTACTCAGCTTTCGTATTGTGGGCAATATATCTGCTGAGTCATGAATGGCTAGGTTTGAATAAAACCATCAGCAGTATGACTATATGTAAATCTATATTCTTGAAATCGGTGTTTATTTAAATAGATTCTTTCTTTTATGTTGTTCAAAGGTGCACAAAGCTTATTAGTTAATGAGCAGGGTGTGTACAATAAATTCCACATTAAGCATTTTCAAATTAATTCAAATTCCAGTTAAAACAGGTTCTGTAATTCAAAATAACAATTTCATCTAAACTGCAAATAAATTATGATTAAGTTTCTGTCAGCATTTGGTAGACTATACAATAGTATTCTTCATTTAGGAAATGTGGTTTGATGTTTTGCTGACTATAACAAAACACCATTTGCAGATATGTAGATTACAGGTTTTAATTACATTATGTCATACTTTTTCACTAAAATTACTGAAAATTAAATGTGATTATTTCTAAGATGATGCCCTACTTTATTTCAATAAAATTCTAGACCAGTGGTCTCCAACTCTTCTAGGGGGCCGCAGTGGCTGCAGGTTTTCATTCTAACCCCTTTCTTAATTGGTGATCAGTTTTTGCTGGTAATCAACTCTTTTTCCTTTCACTTTAATTGATTTGTTTTTTAAGATTTGTTTCCCAGAATTTCTTCATCGTTCCCTCTGAATTGCTTCATTTCTTTCCTTAAAATGGCACCCAAACAGAAATGAATTGTGAAGTGAGTGAGCCAACAGAAGATCAACTAAGTCAGGGCCTTAAACTCTAACCAATTTCACTCCAGCTAGTTGCTTAGTTATGCACGGAGTCTTGTTGTTAATTAAACCTATTCTTTAATTCCTTGGCTTGTTATTGCTCCGATTGTGTAGCATACATTTCTGAAATTGTTGATTTTCTCTTTTCTAAAAGCACTGTTAAAATGTTTTGGGGACCTGAGCAGATCAACACTCCTGAGACTTTCATCTTTATTTAATTTCAGTTATTGTATGATTGACATAGTTTGCTGGTCATGTTTTGGCTCATTTTGTATCCCACTAATACTTGGGAGCTAATTAAGGGAAAAGAAAATATTAAAGGGTCTGCGACAGCAAGTCAATTAAAATTTATTTAAAAAAATTAATTAACAGCAAAAAACAATTAAGAAAAGGGTTAGAATGAAAACCTGCAGCCACAGCAGTCCTCCAGGACCAGAGTTGGGGACCCCTGTTGTAGACTAATTGTGAATTATAGGAAAGTTTAAACAAATTACATGCATTACTGCAGTGAATACTGCTATGTATATTCAAGATATAAGCTAAATCATTTGACAAGACATACTGAATGGTATTTAGTACCTTTAAAATAGCATCACTAAGAGGGGATGGTCTTATTTGTGCGTTGTACTCTGTCGTAACAAGCATTCATTCATGTTTCATTTATATTTCACGCAAAACAGTTTCATATTGTTCCATTTCGTCTTGGTTTTATTACTGCATATTACACAACATACCTGATTATGGAGTTTTATATGATGTCTAGAGCTGTGTTTATATAACCTGCTGACATTCCCTTCCAGGGACAGTTACATTTGAATTGGTTTAGATATATTAAAATCTAACATTGAAGATAATTCCACAGTAAAAAAACAAAAAATAATAAAAAGTCAAAATATTGTGTGAAATAGTAATCACATTCCACTGTTACAATAACCAAAAAATGTATTTTTAGTTATAACAGATTTACAACAATTAAAGTGTAATATATTTTAATATCTCTTACAGTCACCCAATAAATTCATCAATGTTTTTTTCCGAACCAATTTAACCCAATAATCCCATTAGTATTGAATGTAAGTCAGGAACCATTCTTGGAGGTGATGCCAGTTTATATTTTACTACTGTTGTTATTATTCTGAGTGAATATGAAAGCATGTGTGAATGTGCCCAGAAATAAATTGGCTCTTCGTCAAGGTTTGGCTTCCAAAATACAGTTTGGATAGGCACAAACTACTAATGACCCATCCATTAATCATTTTGCTGCAGGGTTGAGAAGCAGTAAGCATCAGATGCTAGACAGAAACGACCCCTGGATAAGGCCCAAGTCCATCGCATAGTGAACACATTCACCTTCAAATACACGCTAGGGCCAATTTAGCAATTGTAGTCCACTTAACCTGCATGGACTCTGGGAAGAAACCTGAGCACCTGCAAGAAACCACACGAACATGGTGGAGCACATGCACACTCCACACACGCAGAACTCCGGATGTGAACAGCAGTCTCCTCATCTTGTTGTGAGGCATGAGCAGTACCACTGTGCCCAGTGCCAGTATGGGGTTATTTTGTGCCCTAGGCCAGGCTTATTAGTGCACCAACTGACTGTTCAGTAGCTAACCCATATGGAGGGCACCCTATTATGATCTGCGTCCTAGGTGAATGCCTAATTCACCTTAATGACTGTGCCACCCCATTTATAACCCTGAACTATATAATCAAGTTAAAAAATGGATGACTACTCATAATAGTTGAGAAATGTAAGGAGTAACCAGATCCTGAAATGGGCACATACTCATAATCCATGCTGGCACATCTCTGTTCTACCTTTATAAGTGGTAACATTTATAAACCCCCTAAAACACACTTTATGTGCAAAATTCTGTAAATCAACGCGACGCGTAATCAGACCTCCAAAGGAAGACTGCCAAACCCTTAACTATATGAAAATGTTACAAATTTCATCATTCCAACAATGTGAAACGCCAATTATTTTTTCTATTTAAGTCACTGAACACGTTATATTAAAGTAAAAACGAGTATCCAAACATACAGATAATACCTTTCTTGTGCAAAGTATATCTTTCGATGGTCCTAACATGTAACGCGTCAATCTTTAAAAGCCGGTCTTTGCATTAGGAATTGTTGCAGGGTTCCGTGCTTTCTTTAGGACTAGTAACACAAAGTTTGCTCCGGTTTTTTATTTTATTATTTCGTTTCCACTATCGTTTTTGTTAAGAGTTTGCTCCCTTTTCACGTATTTCTGATTAGCACAGATCAGGTGCCTATCTATGGTGCGCGCCAATTCCATTTGAAGCCGCATCCCTCACCTTCGTGTCTCTGCCTTTCTCTTTCTAAATGGGAGCGCATGCTGCCACCGTCTACCACGCCTCCGTCGGTATTTGAAGTTCTCAGGTGATGCGTGGTTGAATGCTGGATTCTCACCCGACCCGTCAGTCGCAAGTACACAAAGGGAGTAAACAAAGGTGTCTTAGTTCGCCGGACGAGTGACTCCGCGCGGGGCGGGGTCTGAAGAAAATACCGAAACAAGTTGCGATTGAAAGCAGAGGGGCGAAGTTGAAGTTAGGGGGACGCGTTCGTTTGGCCGGAAGAAAAAAAGGAGCACGACTTTGGGGAGGAGAGTCCCGCATCGCTCAGTTAGCGGCCTTGCTCCCCGTGCCTCCATAATGCTGAACGAAAGGATATTTACGCTTTTCAAGCGAAACCTGCAACATACACTGACTTATTGGAGCGTCTTCTTCAGTTTTGGGCTCTGTATTGCATTCCTGGGACCCACCATCCTAGACCTGAGGTGTCAGACGCAAGCCACCCTACACCAAATCACCTGGGTTTTCTTCTCGCAACAGCTTTGCCTTTTGATAGGCAGCTCGGTGGGGGGCATATTCAAGAAAACGTAAGTGTGGATTTTGTTTTACGAGAGTAAAGGTGCCTCTCAGCAAGCCTTTGGAGAGACGGTACGGTGAGCTTTTAAGTAAAACGAACTAAAGCAAGCAGGACAAAGATTACAGTAAATGTGGATTTTTTTGTAAACAGTTTAAAATTATTTTTTAAATAGAGAAAAAGGGGGACAACGTTTAACATGATATAAGTATTGGGTTTAACATGATACAGATATTATATCTAATATACATGTGCGTTTGTGTGTAATTGATTATATCGGTAGTACAGAAAAACATTTTTCTGCAATGCAAGACAGTATATGACAATAACGAACACTGTCATCACAGAAAGACTATTCATACGTATAAAGGTGCATTGGGGGCTCGGTTCTGGGATGAGAGCCGCTCAGTTTTTGCAAGTTCTCTCAACAAGGTGCAAAAACGTTTGTTTTGCTAGGAATATTAGTCTCCAGATGAATTCGGATTTAGTATTTAAAAATCTGATCTGTCCGTAAAGCTGTGATTTCAGCGGAAAAATTGTGCATGCCATTTATTTTATTTTGTGGAAAAACACAATCATATCGTATACAAATAGAGTACATTTTTCTTTTCCCAAGTTGTGCTGCAGTTGGGTTAAAAAAGTTGTAAGAAAATATATAATTTTTATCATTGCAAAGCAATTTTGCTCAGAATAAGTAGACTTCTAGCATTTACAATGTGAAGAGCTCTGGCAAGTTTTCATACGGGTTAAGTCGTTGTAGTGCCGTTTTACTTGCATTCTAACACAAACCCACTTCTCTGAAGGAAGTCCTATTGTGTTCAGGGCTGTCGAAAACAAATCATTCTGATGAAAGGCAAAGCTGAAATGTTGACTATGTCCCAATATTTGTACCTATTTACATTATGACCTTATACTCTTTCAATATATAGAGAATACAGTCATGATCAGTTCAAAAATAATTAAAATTGTTCAAGCATGAGTTTGTATAGTGTTTTATGATAATAATACATTTTATTTTATATAGCACATTTCCATGCTCAAAGCACTTGACAGAAATTCATGTATGTTAATCTTGTAAACGTTTATGGGGTGAAATTGGATATGCAGTGGGTTTTGTTGTCACTTTGATGTGTTTAACCCTTTAAACTCGGCCTCAATTTTGGCCGTTTTCCGATACTTTGATTTAACTGGCCACACATTCTTCATACTTAATATGCATGTTCTATATATCAAAAGGAAGGTCAGATATTTCTCTTTCAGAATATTTAACTGGATAAAAATGTATATAAATGACAGTACAGTAAGTTGCCAAATTTATTCACATTTTTACCAAAAAGTACACCTTTAAATATTATTCTTATTAGCATAAATTTTGGAATAAGCTTCCAAACACTATAAAAGTGATACATAATGTATCAACAAAAATAATGGTTATGGAATATCCACAGCTGACATGTCTCATATTATTTTAAGTAGTAAGCTTTCTGTATTAAAATATGTTTACATTAAGAACCTCCATCCATTATCCAACCTGTCATATCTTAACTACAGGGTCACATTAAGAACATGCTTTACTGAAAGCACATGCACTAGATGTCCAAATGAAGGCCAAGCATTGCTGGTTCAGAATTTATACATGTTGTGAAGGACCTATGTTGTGAGAAGAAATTACAGCACAATAAAGTTGCAAACTCTTATGTTTCTACCAAAATATAGAATGTTGCCTTTCTTGTCATAAGTGTTGGAATATACTTCCAAATACCACAAATGTAACAGAATGCATGTCCAGATGGATAAGAACAACTGGGGAAAAGGTTATAAAATACTAACAACCAATTTGAACAGTTTTACTGTTTTGATGCAGTAAGAATATTTTTTCTATCTCTACCTTTACTGCTTTCAAATAAATTGCCATATAAGGGATTTCCCTTACTAAAAAGAATATATTCTACATGTCTAAGTGAAGTCCAGACCTTGTTCTTTCAGAATAAATATATATATATATATATATATATATATATATAAACTGCTCAAAAAAATTAAAGGAACACTTTGAAAACACATCAGATCTCAATGGGAAAAATAAATCCTCCTGGATATCTATACTGATATAGACTGGGTAATGTGTTAGGAACGAAAGGATGCCACATCGTTTGATGGAAATGAAAATGATCAACCTACAGAGCCCTGAATTCAAAGACGCCCCAAAACTCAGAGTGAAAAATTATGTGGCAGGCTAGTCCATTTTGCCAAAATTTAATTGCAGCAACTCAAAATTGTACGCAGCACTTTGTATGGCCCCTGTGTTCTTGTATACATGCCTGACAACATCGGTGCATGCTTCTAATAAGATGACAGATGGTGTTGTGGGGGATCTCCTCCCAGATCTGGACCAGGGCATCACTGAGCTCCTGGACAGTCTGAAGTGCAACCTGGTGGCATTGGATGGACCAAAACATAATGTCCCAGAGGTGTTCTATTGGATTTAGGTCAGGAAAGTGTGGTGGCCAGTCAATGGTATCAATTCCTTCATTCTCCAGGAACTGCCTGCATACTCTCACCACATGAGGCCAGGAATTGTCGTGCACCAGGAGCCACTGTACCAGCATAGGGTCTGACAATGGGTCCAAGGATTTCATCCTGATACCTAATGGCAGCCAAGGTGCCTTTGTCAAGCCTGTAGCGGTCTGTGTGACCCTCCATGGATATGCCTCCCCAGACAATCATTAACCCACCACCAAACTGCTCATGCTGAATGATGTTACAGGCAGCATAATGTTCTCCATGGCTTCTCCAGACCCTTTCACTTCTGTCACGTGCTCAGGGTGAACCTGCTCTCATCTGTAAAAAGCACAGGGCACCAGCGGTGCATCTGCCAATTCTGGTATTCTATGGCGAATGCCAATCGAGCTGCATGCTGCTGGGCAGTGAGCTCAGGGCCCATTAGAGGACATGGGGCCCTTGGGTCACCCTCATGAAGTCTTTCTGGTTGTTTGGTCAGAGACATTCACACCAGTGGCCTGCTGGAGGTCATTTTGTAGGGCTCTGGCAGTGCTCATCCTGTTCCTCCTTGCCCAAAGGAGCAGATCCTGGTCCTGCTGATGGGTTATGGACCTTCTATGGCCCTCTCCAGCTCTCCTAGAGTAACTGCTTGTCTCCTAGAATCTCCTCCATGCCCTTGAGACTGTGCAGGGAGACACAGCAAACCTTCTGGCAATGACACGTATTGATGTGCCATCCTGGAGAAGTTGGACTACCTGTGCAACCGCTGTAGGTTTCAGGTATCGCCTCATGCTACCAGTAGTGACACTGCCTGTAGCCAAATGCAAAACTAGTGAAGAAACAGTCAGAAAAGATGAGGAGGGAAAAATGTCAGTGGCCATTCCTGTTTTGGGGGTCATCTCATTGTTGCACCTCTAGTGCATCTGTTGTTAATTTCATTAACACCACAGCAGCTGAAACTGATTAACAACCCCCTCTGCTACTTAACTGACCAGATTAATATCCTAATATCCAAGTTTCATTGACTTTATGCTATACTCTGATTAAAAAGTGTTCCTTTAATTCTTTTGAGCAGTGTATATATATATATATATATATATATATATATATATATATATATATATATCTCCAGAGAAGGAATTATGCTGTGTGCCCAAATTATAGCACAAACAAATTGAAACAGTTAAAAACATCTTCAGAAAAAAATCCTGAAATAGAACACCAGTTTCATCATGATCATAATTTTCCTTGTAGTGGTATTAATTCAGGAATATATGAAATGATAAAAATAATGGCATTGGAAGAGAAAACAATACTTTGCAAAAATGATCAAGAGTTTTGTAAAAAAAAAAAAAAAACTTTATTACATACAGTTGCACAAAACCCTATTTTACCCTCCCAATTACAGAAACAGTTATATAGAATTAAACAATTTTCAAATCAAAATAAATTCTAAGAATCTGGTGATGTATGCCACTGTGAGTGTAATAGTTATACACACATACATACATATACTGCTCAAAAAAAATTAAAAGAAAACTTTTTTTAATTAGAGTATAGCATCAAGTCAGTGAAACTTCTGGGATATTGACCTGGTCAGTTAAGTAACAGAGGGGATTGTTAATCAGTTTTCAGCTGCTTTGATGTTAAGGAAATTAACAACCGGTGCACTAGAGGGGCAACAATGAGACGACCCCCAAAACAGGACTGGTTTAGCAGGTGGAGGCCACTGACATTTTTTAGGAGGTAGTCCGCCTTCTCCAGGATGGCACATCAATACGTGCCATTGCCAGAAGGTTTGCTGTGTCTCCCAGCACAGTCTCAAGGGCATGGAGGAAATTGTAGGAGACAGGCTATTACTCTAGGAGAACTGGACAGGGCTCTAGAAGGTCCTTAACCCATCAGCAGGGCTGGTATCTGTTCCTTTGGGCAAGGAAGAACAGGATGAGCACTGGCAGAGCCCTACAAAATGACCTCCAGCAGCCACTGATGTGAGTGTCTGACCAAACAAGCAAATAAAGACTTCATGAGGGTGGCCTGAGGGCCCGACATCCTCTGGTGGGCCTTGCGCTCACTGCCCGGCACCATGGAGCTCAGTTGGCATTTGCCATAGAATACCAGAATTGGCAGGTCCATCACTGGTGCCCTGTGCTTTTTACTGATGAGAGCAGGTTCACCCTGAGCACGTGACAGATGTGAAAGGGTTGGGAGAAGCCATGGAGTACATTATGCTGCCTGTAACATTGTTCAGCATGACCGGTTTGGTGGTGGCTCAATGATGGTCAGAGGAGGCATAGCCATGGAGGGATGCACATACCTCTGCAGGCTAGACAACAGCACCCTGACTGCCATTAGGTATCGGAATTAAATACTTGGACCCATTGTCAGACCCTATGCTGGTGCAATGGGTCCTGGGTTCCTCCTGGTGCATCACAATTCCTGGCCTCATGTGGCAATAGCATGCAGGCAGTTCCTGGAGGATGAAGGAACTGATACCATTGACTGGCCCCCATGCTCGCCTGACCTAAATTCAATAGAACACCCCTGGGACATTATGTTTTGGTCCATCCAACGCTGCCAGGTTGCACCTCAAACTGTCCAGGAGCTCAGTGATGCCCTGGTCCAGATCTGGGAGGAGATACCCCAGAACACCATCCGTTGTCTCATTAGGATCATGCCCCGAAATTGTCAGGCATGCATACAAGCATGTGATTTATATGCAAACTACTAAGTACAATTTTGAGTTGTTGTAATAAGAGTATAAGTTTAATATGTCACTGCACTCTGTGCAAATATGTATATTATAAATCTGCCTTTTTCTGCTTGCATGCACAGTTGACACAGAGCCAGATTTAGCACAGGGATTCACCATATAGAACTGCTAGGCAAGCATTAGAAGACAAGACTGACGGAGACAACTGGGAAATGGGCAGTCAGACTGAGGAGTTTTGTATACTATTCTTGTCTGTCAAATTTAGCATGAAACTGTATCCTCTTTTGCCTTGTTTGGAATGGCATGATTCACCTAAGTGGGGGCCTGCATGTGAATAAAGAGTATAAAGCCTTGGAGCATTGCCCGGCACACCTTTTAAGCTGGCGGACGGATGTAAGATAACGTCATCCGATCCTGAAAATCCTTCCACTGTAACAGAGAAAATGGCAGACTCTGCACATGGGGCCCCCACTTCCTAACTGGGTTCTTGCCATTGGTTTCCTTCATCTGTTATGCAGCATTAAGCTGTCATTAAACAAAGCTAAGTTTTTTCTCCTGTGATTTCTTAGCGCTGAATCACTAAGGGATAGGTATCGCCTTTTTATATCATATCTATATAGATTTGGGTTGTGTAACACGCCACAATTATAAAAGAACTCATTCCAAGGCAGCTAGCGCTCTCTACTGGATACAGTTGCTGCAATGAAATTTCGGCAAAATGGACTAGCCTGCCACATCATTTTTTCACTTTGATTGTCGGCGTGTCTTTGAATTCAGCCCTCTGTAGGTTGATAATTTTCATTTGCATCAAACGATGTGGCATCCTTTTGTTCCTATCATATCATATGTGTGTGTTTGTATGTATAGTCTTATTCAGATTCCTTATCATGTGAACTATGAGGCAAAAGAAAGAATGATTGGCAGCACTTGAGAGCTGAAACACTCCTCTTTGCTTTAGTACATTAAAACCTGCTCATCACATTGATCATACCTAAAGTTTTACACTCACTAATGGGAAGTGGGTGCTCCCGACTGAAACACCTAAGTTTGGCCCACGTAGCAAACCGATAGAAAAACAGGTAGAGATATATAGACACATGCAATACGCCATTTTAATGGCAAACTATTCAACTGTATGTAAAGTGCTTTGTAAACGGATGATCTCTGATAGTGTTTATTAAAATAAGCACAAGTTCAATTCGCACTGGTGGCAATCTGATTTTAAATGGGGACACAGCGTAAACAGTCAAATTCTAGTTCTGTTGGAGGTATTGTTGTTTTTATTGTGAAGGTTTAACTAGTGGCTCTGGCTTACTCTACAGCATAAATAAAAGACATGAGCAAGTTGTTTGGTTTTGTCATTCTTCTTATCATGTCTTAAACTGTTACAAGCACCTTATGATAAACTACCATGTAGGGGAAGTTGTTCAAATTGTCACTGTATCTTTGACACAGGTTTGGATTAAGTGGGTGGGAACACGATAGTGACAAAATACACTATATTGCTTATATTGAAAAACTGTAAATGCTAGAGCACAATTAGCCTTAATTACCTATACTTTACCTAACATAACACAAAAATGAAACCCAGTGTTAATTTAATTAAGGATACAATTTAGAAACTGGAAGTAGCAGCTGAGTCATTGAAGAAGGCAAAGGTGATCTACAGGACAGTCCTTGAAATAAATATTACAGGAGTAAAAATATTCAGGCTCAATAATAGTGTTGGCAGTTTCACAGACAGACTATGAAAAAGTGTGTTTGGCAGTGTCACATATTCAGATGTAAACAGCAAGGCATTTGGGGTGACAACAATGCCAGATTGAGAGGGCATCTGTTATTTCACAGGTCTATGAAGGGTAAATGTTTAGGAAGATAATTCTGGGTTGATTAATTTTCAAAGTTTTTTAACACCATGGGGTGTTTCACTATTATTCGATTCTGAAACAAATATGATGCACTTGAACCATACATGGCATAATTGGGATGTAGCATTCAGTGTATGCTAGCATTGTTTTATGTTAAAGTATATTTAGTATGTTGAACATCCATATGTATTTTTTTCTATATCTCACTGATGGGTGATGAAGGCAATAATAATTAACAACCTGTGCATCATGTTCAGGGTTGTATGAAGTTGGCATCAAGAGATGAAACCTTGGATAAACAGATGGGTACTAACCCTGCATGGTTTGGCAGTCAATAATACTGAATTTTCGTAGCTGCTAGTTTTCTTGTGATATCATAAATATATTAAACTGACCTTGTTTTATCAACAAATCAACTTATGTATTGATAACGTGAATAAGGTCCTTTCAAGGACTGGTATAATTTTTATTTACTTTTGTCACTAAAACAACAGTAGGGTTTATTTTTTTAGTTATTAAAACCTAGTAAGAACAAATATCCGTGTTCATACAATGTAAATTTAAAGAAAAGAGTGCAAACATGAGGCAGGTAGAGCATAGTAGTATCATTAACTGTGAAAATAGTGGATGCATGAATTCTCTTTAGGACCAAATGAAAAGATTCTACACTAGACATGTTCATAAATTGACATGTTCATAAATTGCATTTTCAATTATTACACACGTTTGGTTTTTTTTAACCACTTTACAGTTCTCTTTAAGCACCCTGGGTATTCATTTATTCAAGTCTGACCTTGAGCAATGCCATCTAGGTTTTGTGCATTTTGTAAATTATATTTACAGTTATGGACATTATCACCTGCCCATGATATCTAGTATAATCAGAGTGATATTTACCTTTTCACCATTACCGTTGATTAAGGCAATTAACACAATGTACTTAATGGCCCCATGAGACGGAGAGTTGATACAACATTGCATATGTTTCACAGAGTGACTATTATTATTTTTAAGGTCAAACATTCCTGACTGCTTTTGAGAGGGGTTTTGAAATACCAAATTTAGACATCATTAGCATTACTATCACAGAACCGAAGGAGGCCTTTCATTTAAATATTTCAGTGCAGTTGTGTAAGAGGCCACTTTTGGTAATATTCATCTAAAATAACTGTACATTCTTCATTCCTTTACAGTTTTGTTGAAACCACTTTTTAATGTCAGTCTTCACAGTTCATTCACATACATGTCATGTGATTATTACATGTGACTCAGTATGTGTATTAGCTGGTAAGATCTTTTTGTCTGTTTCACAGTGCTGATTTGCGGGAATCCTGTAGAAGCTGAATATCTTTCTGAGAGCAGTGCAGGTCAGACTGAGACATCGATGACCAGTTTCAACCTCCTTGCAAACTGCATAAACTAACCTGAGGAGGCAATTAGTATAGCAAGGCTAATAAAGTCATCAATTAAACACATTCCTAAAAATTAGAAATGTTTTACTGTTGTCATTGATAAGTTTCCTTCTTTCATGCATCTATCCTAGTTCTGTTTAAATAAAGGTAAAATGTAGATGAATACCCTAATCAAGGGTATGAACAGCTAGTCCCTGAGATGTCTTCCTTGTTAGATGGAAAGTGGTGTAAAGAAATTTGGGTCTCTTTATAGTTAAGCCTCAACACAACAATAGGCATAACCTGATTGATATCTGACAAACACTTCAATATAGCTAGGCTAAAATTAGCTGAAAGTAGCTACCTGTGTTAGACTGAAATAATTTAAAAGCTGGATTAGATGAACAAACTTGAATGGTGTTGTCTGGGTGTTACCCCAGGATCCACCCACAATGACAATCATATATCTTCAGCTGGTTTTAAAAGCTAAAACTGTCTATCATTTTAAACAATTATGTTATTTAGTGTGTTGCCAAGAAAGGCCAGTGTCAGGGACATACATTCATAGGTCGGAAGCTGAACAAAAAAGTGTTTTTCCAGAAATAGAACTGCACAGCTTGGAATGTTTGCTTTCATTAATGTTCTCCCATTTAGACAATCTTACAAGTTAAAAGCCTTTTGTTGGTTTTGATGGGTGCTTGACTGAGGTCATATGCATAGCCGGCCCCAAGGTATAAGAGAATTAAATGGCTTCATAGGGCCGTGTGGCCACCAAGGAGCTACCATCTTCTCAGTCTGTCATGGGAAATGGTAAAGATGAATAAGGGAAAATTGTCAACTGATTTCCAAGCACTAACCAGCTTCTTTATCTCTTATACCCTCCCCCCACTTTGAGTGCACTGAGAGGGAAAGATTGCTATTTGATAGTGCTGATTTCTTGTAAGGGAACACCCCCTTTCCTAGTGACATTGTGAGACGTCTAAGTGTGACTTTTCAACAATGGGGCCTACAAAGCTTTTAATTCCCTCAAGCCTTAACAAGTATAAACCAGCACTTGTTATATGGCAAGATAGTTATCAAACGGAGACTTTTAGCAATTATGAAGAGTCACTGCTGCAGCAAGGTCTTTTTGGGGAAAATGTAGTCAGATTATTAAAAGGTTAATTCTTTACACCATAGTCTCAAATCTTTACATTTTTTATAGTGTATTTAAAGAAGTAATTATTACTTGGACAAAAGGTAATGATTAATTTTCAGCAGCCACCATCAGTCATTCATTGTGAGTTGCACAGGCGAATGAGACAGAAACTAAGAGTCCTCACATAAACTGGAATTGGCTGGTGTGAAGTGCTCTAAACCAATACTGTGTTGTACAAGTTAGAAAACCCAGCAGAAGAGTGATTTGGCGAAGATATGGTACAAGTGTGATGCTAGGAAAGGGCGACCATATGACTGACTTAAAATAACATAAATGGGTCTAGAGTTGTACTGGTGTATGCTGTTTCAGTATAATAAATTCTCCATGGACCTGCTTATGGTTATAAATTCAAGGTAATGAAGGTTTAAATAAATATAAGAGGAAATCCATTTAACTGTCTTAATACTTGTGAGAGATCATTACATTTTACCAATCTTTATTTAATATTGATCAATCCTTTTTGCCTGTTCAACACAACATTGTGGTGTGTATTTTGTATATGTTAGAATAGAATTCTTTGCTCCTATTTTGTCTTTAGTGCATAAACCAGATGAAGAAATATCTAGCTAAAAAAAAAAAAATCTGGTTGACGCTTGACAGAAAATGCAACAAATGTGAAGAATGTGTGAAATGAGTAGTAGGCGTTCACAATCTCTCCCTTCCACTCACATTCTTTGATCATTTGAAATTATAATCTTAGTTTATACAGAGAATGACTTGTTGCTGGATGTTAAATAGTGAACTTGCTTATTTTCTTAGCTATGGAAGTTGTTTAACACTAGATTTACCAGAGCCTACGAGAAAACTCATAAATCCAGCCCACCTTAAATCCGTTCGTACCTCTCCACCAGCGTCTTTTGTCCTGTAAATGTGCCGATTAAGACAAGCAGCTGGCTATTCCATCTCCCACAGTCGCAGAACGTTCACGAAGTTCTCCCAGCTCATGCCTTGTTTGATTATCTGGGAGTGCGTGAAGTGCTGGAGTTTTAGAGTGGAAATAATAGATTGTTATTTGGAACACATGCATTTCATGTGTATTCCGTTTCTACAGTAATCTGTGTAAACACATGGTTAAAACAGAAACTTTTTCATATTTTAGTAAAAATGTTACAAAATGTAAACATAAACTGTAGAATGTGTGAAGCCTGAAGCCCAAAGATCAAATAAACACTTTCAAAGGTTCAAGAACCGTACAACAACTTCCGTGGCGTAGTGGTAACATTTGCTGACTTGTAATCAAGGGGCCACCGTTTCGATCCCCACTGCCTTCTATATTTGCCGTTTTTCAGTAGTGCGCTACACTTATTGTTAATATTTTACAGTACAAACATACATATGGTTTGCGTCTATAACAGACTGTGTACATTTATAGTACTGTACTTGTAAAAGTTACCTTTTTTTTCACTTTTATTCCCTCACGATACATACTATAACCCTAGGGATCTGACGTTGTTAGTTTTTATTTGAAACTAGGAATAACTAGATGTGAGTAGTGTTTTGAGGCAATGGAACTGGACATTTTCTGATCTGGAGGGATAAAAGCTGACACACAAACGCTGGTGAATCTGCCTTCTTCGTATCTCACCGTCACTTCATTTTTTTTTTTTTATTCTGTTTTATTGAGTGTTCCTGCTCATGCCGAATTAGTATGCACCTTATGGTATATGATGTCAAAAAAAAACAAACAGACTTAAGTATATGACATTTTGAAGAAGTCATTTTATGACCTGAATAGTACCAATCACAAAACGTCATCGCACTAATGCAATATTATTTGAAAACGAACAGCCTCAGATCGGGTGTGAATTGCATTGGCCCTGTTACTTAGATTCAGATCATGAGAGGCAGGCAGGGTGTTAGAGCGTGATTGTCATTGATAGAATAAAACTGAAAAAAAGCTAACTTTTACAAGTGCCATAAATTTATACCCAATGTGCCATATATTTGTCTCTTTCTGTTTTTTCTCCGTGCTGCAATGTCTTTACTACATTATGACGGTGTACCTGTTTCAGTGCGCACACTTTTCTCTATGCTGTGGTTTCTATTACATTGAAAGGGCACTTGACACTGACTCAGTTTACTTTCCTGGGGAAGCGGCTGTCTTGGAACAGAAGCTTGTCGATGTTGCATCCTCCTTTTCTTTTTTCATCGCCTTTTCTAGTAAGATGCAATGACGAAGTTCCTCTGCAATATGAGCCATGAACACTCTTCTTTTTCACAGTGGCCCCGAGCATGCCTTGCACAGTACATGTGCGTTTGATCCTGCTGCACTGAATAAGCTCACGCCTTCTGGTGCACGGAGAAAAAAGAGAAAGACACAAATATATGGGACATTGGGTATAAATTTATGGTACTTGTAAAATATAGCTTTTTTCAGTTTTATTCTCTCAATGACGATCACACTCAAAAAACCCCCTCAACTGCCTGCCTGCCTCTGATGTGACTCTTAGTAACAGCTCCAGCGTAAATTCGTAATCGAGCTGATGCTGTTCGTTTTCAAATAATATTGCATTAGTGCGATGACGTTTTGTGATTGGTACTATTCAGGTCATAAAATGATTTCTTGAATGTCACATATACGCATGTCTGTTTTTTTGTTTTTTTTGACATCATACACCATAAGGTGCATACTAATTTTGCGTGAGCAGGAACATGCAATAAAACTGAATAAAAAAAAACAACAAAGTGACGGTGAGATACGACGAAGGCAGATTCACCAGCGTTTGTGTGTCAACTTTTATCCCTCCAGATCAGAGAATGTCCAGTTCCATTGCCTCAAAACACTACTCACATCTACAGTTATTCCTAGTTTCAAATAAAAACTAACAACGTCAGATCCCTAGGGTTATAGTATGTATCGTGAGGGAATAACAGTGGAAAAAAAAGGTAACTTTTACAAGTACAGTACTGTAAATGTACATGGTCTGTTATAGACGCAAACAAAATGTATGTTTGTACTGTAAAATATTAACAATAAGAGCAGCGCACTACTGAAAACGGCAAATATAGGAGGCAGTGGGGATCGAAACGGTGGCCCCTTGATTACAAGTCAGCAAATGTTACCACTACGCCACGGAAGTTGTTGTATTATTCTTGAACCTTTTGTGAAAGTGTGTATTTGATCTTTGAACTTCAGGCTTTATACATTCTATAGTTTATGCCTACATTTTGTAACCTGTATTACTAAAATATGAAAAAGTTTCTGTTTTTAACAATGTGTTTACACAAATTACTATAGAAACGGAACACACATGAAATGTGTGTGTTCCAAACAACGATCTATTATTTCCATTCTCAAACTCCACTTCACTCACAGAAAATCAATCAAGGCATGAGCTGGGAGAAGTTTGTGCAAGTTCTAAGTCGGTGGGGGGATGGAATAGCCGGCTGCTTGCAGCCTGAGTTTATCAGCACATTTAGATGACAAAAGACGCGGGTGGAGAGCTGTGAACGGTTTTAAGAAGCGATTTAAGGTAGGACGGATCTACGAGTTTTTTCGTAGGCTCTGGTAATTCTAGTGTTAATCGCAAATCTGGTAATTTATACTGTTCAAAATATGTGTGTTATTAATTGTGTATATATAACATTAATACAAGGCCAAACTGAATGTTACATTTGTCTCAGTGTGCAATTTGGATGGGAGTGGGAATATAAGATGGACCAGAGAAAGTGTCATTAATTTGATTGGATGTTACCCTAGACATTGATTGGATGTTGAAACCCTGTATCAAAAAGCCACAAAAAGTAAAATGTTATGGACTAAGATTCCTTTGTGTCTTAAACTTAGTGAGAAATAATGTGTATTGTCTCTGCAGAAATAACCTGTGTTAAATCTGATCTCTCTTGTTATCCACAGGCTTTTCTGCTCCCTTTTGGCTCTCTTTATTTGTACCCTACTCATCTCTGTGATTTTTGCCATTATTCCTCTATGTGAAAATGTTGTTGTGCTTGCTATTGCCATGGCAGTAACTGGTCTAGCAATGGGCGTCATTGATACCATTGCCAATCTTCAGCTTGTAAAAATCTACCAAAAGGATTCTGCAGTCTTTCTGCAGGTAATTATCTGATTTATTTTATCTTCACATAGTAAAGGTGGTGGGAGTCTTAATGAGTAGATTCCTAATTTTGGTGATAATTGTCCAGTAATACAGAAAATGAAATAACTATATAAATGTGTAACATGCTTTTCGGCATGCATGGAGAGGAGTGGTCATAGATGAGCTTTGCATAGGTAATAATATGTTTATGTGTGGATATATGTAATTTGATTGATGCCACATAGACCGAAAAAAAAAATGTGTTTAAGTAAACAGACACAATGGATGGAAGCATAATAATCAGTACTGCTTCTTCAAGAATCCTATTTACCTCGCAGCTGGTTGCCTCACTTCAATACCATTGTTATACACTATATGGATTTATGGTGGTACCAGACCACATGAAGAGGTTTTACACAGAAATAAATTGTGTTTTCTTAACTTTTTTTTTGTCTTGGTATTTTCTCCTTTTGTTCCTATAGGTTCTTCATTTCTTCATTGGCTTGGGAGCTCTGGTGAGCCCTCTTATTGCAGATCCCTTCCTTTCTGAAACCAATTGTCTCCTGAGTAACACTACAAGAAACACCACTGGCACTCTACACCACATCCGACATACACTGTCGGGCACCACAATCCACAACTTGTCTCGATATGACCTACCCATGGACGGTGAGATTGTCACTCAAGTCTCCTATGCATTCTGGATCATGGCTCTAATAAATGTGAGTGAACAAAAAAAAAACGTAGTTCCCTTAGTCCAGTGTTTAGCACCCTGTCATCCTACTTTTGCAGTGTTGGAAGCAAAGCCATGTTAGTTTGTTTAAGATGTCTAACCAATACCTTAAATAATAATTTTTTACAAGAGAAATTATCCAAGTGCCAACCATGGGTCTTGTAAAAACATTAAAGCAATGGTTAACCTGGAATATTAGGAGGGTTAAAAGGCATTTGGAGAGAAATACTGCAGAAGGTGTAAGAGGTGACCCAAAGAGATACTTTCAGTATTTTAGTAGTAAAAGAATATTCAAGGAGAAAGTAAAGAATATTAGGAAAGGTTAAAACAAACAAAATTCTACACGTAAAATAGCAAATATTTAAAATTCCCATTTTCCATAGCTTTTCAATTTGTGAAGAAATGAGTTACCTTGCAGCAGTTAAATGGACTACTAATTAGACACTGTATGCTGCTTAGATTAAGACTAAAACAAAAAAAATAAAGAATAAAATGCAGTGATTAAATATTTACCCTAGTGCCTAGGGAGGTTAGGGAAGTATGTATGTAAACTCTTGAAGCTTTCTTTTTTTTTTTTCTTCTTCAAAAATTACAGTACACCCTTTGGGTAGAATTACTACATATTCAAGGCTAGCAGATATTAGCCTATTATATTAAACAAAAAAATAGATTTTGTGGGATAGGGTGATATAGGTAACACCACTATGTTGATATATATTTTCCATCAACTCAGTAATAGACCAGTAAAGTCAATAAGCCAATGTTTTCTGATGATTTTTACAAAAATGGCTGCGTTGTTTCATACTACGATATTTTCAATGCTCTTGTGTGAAATGGTATTTTTCACTACTGAAAGATAGCAAAATATGATTGTTGCTCTGTAACAAATTATTGGAAGCAATTATTAAGCAAAAGATGGAGCAACACATAAACAACATGTGTATTAGTTTAAACATTGGAGAACATGTTTGACTAATATGCTGGAATTCTATGATGAAGAAAGAGATGTATGTACTATTAATACAGGTTTTTAGAATGGTTTTAATAAGGACCTACATAAGGGGCTTGTGTTTAAAATCAGAAGGTGGAGAGTTCAAACCACAGTGTGTAGATGGAAGCAAAATTGCCTTAAACACAGAAAGCAAAGGAATATGATGCAAGGTATTTCTTTGGAATTAGTTTATGTTAAAATTGGTGCCCTGCAAAGGTCAGTATTGTGGAGACTGCTCTTTTTAGTAAACTTAAATTATGTTGATAAGTGTATACAGTACATTACAAGCTGGTTAAGTTTGCAAATGATGCCAAACTAGATACTTGAAAGTGCTCCTTCTCAAAAGGACCTAAGAATTATAATACACCTTGTATTATATACATCCAGACAGTGTACAGAAGAGACTAAGGAGGCTAATAGTATGTTATGTTCAGGGCTGCAATTAATCGATGTAATCGACTAAAAAAATAATCATAGTTTCTTAATCGACTAATCGTCATCTCCCGAACCCCACACCCCCATGTTGTGTACCGGCATGCTATGCTGTTTTGTACTGTTTGAGTAAACTAATCATGGCGGCATCTGTACCACATTCAGCAGAAGACAGTTTCCTCCAAAGATTGGGCAAAGTTAGTCATTTGACAATTGTTCTTTTAATGTTGTGAGGCTGGTTAACCTGATAAATTCATACTAGTAGTGATTAGTATTAGGAGGAAAGTTACAGCTCTGGTATTTCTATGGATAGAACAGATAAATGGTCTTTTTAACGCATTTGCCACCGTTCTCACTCACGAGTGCACTGAATTAAATTAATGTTTCAGTACTGCACTTGCTAGGTATATTTCGGTTACATTCTTCACTCTTTTACAGATATTTATGCAAGGGGTGGCAACTTGTAACTCTTTAACTTATCTGATGGATCCAAAAGAAAACCACCAATTTGTAGTCAAAATTAAGTAGCATTAACATCCTATTCAAACAAGGACCGTGTCATTAGTATGTTTTGGTATTTTCTTCTATCATGGATCAGGCTGACTCGTGAAGATGATTTTTTTTTAAATTAATTTATTTTTTAATCTTGCACATTTGATACAGTTGATCCAAAAGAGAGTTTGCTGCATAGTAACACAGCACCCCACTGCAGTTTAGACTGTACAGCTCAGCAAAATCTTGTTTTTAACTTTTAAAAAGGTATGAAAATAAGCAAGTCTGAAATGGTTCTGGGCTCTTTCCACGTTCTCTTGTATGTTGATGCGGACAGGCTGATGACTGATAAAGAGCAACATGTGAGTTATACTGAATTCTGCTTATGAAGTGCTTTTCAGTGTTAAGGTTGTCTTCCTCTTCACTTTCCTTTCTATGTCTGAAACAGTATTTTTTAGCATAAGAACTGTTCAGAGTCAATTCATAAACCTCTTGCACAGGATTTTTGATGCTTATTAATGCTCATGTTAAACTTACAAGGTGACTTACTGATTAAGAAAAGTAGTAGGTTGCTTTTTTAAATTTTATTAAAATCAAATAGCATTCCATTCAAATTACTCAAGTTTTACAAAAAAAGGATAGAAACAAATCAATCCCCACCCCTGAGAAGGAGAACTAGACCAGCAGAGTAAAACTTAAAGCTAGTAAAAATAAGTAACTAGATAAATTAAATGCCTAAAGATAAATGAGGTAATAGAGGGGAGAGAACCTGCTTCAATTTAAATGCTTATTCTAAAATGTTATTGATTAGATTAGGTTTTGGAAAAAAATTTCTACAGATCCTCTAAGTGCGAATTTGATTTTTTCAAATAGTATATAACATCAGTTACCCACTGACTTAGAATAGGAGAGTTAGGATTCTTCCTGTTGACCAAAATAAGTCTACGTGCCAATTTGTGTAGTAAAGGCAATTACAGTTTGTTTGTCCTTCTCCACTTTAAACCCATCTGGAAGTACACTAAACACAGCTGTTAGTGGATTAGGAGGGATTGTAACACCAGGGCTGTCTGAAAGGAATTTAAAGATTTTGGTCCAACAACAACAAAATTTAGTTTATATAGTACATTTTCGTACAAATGATGTAGCTTAAAGTGCCCAGCCCCCTCTAGGCATTCTAACTAACATAAATGACCTCAATCAGTCCTCGTTGTATTCAGGGTTCACATGGAAGAACTTGATGATGACGGTTATGTGGACTTCTGGCCTTTTAATCCATCACTGTAGGGACATCACAGTGCTTTGATCAGGTGGTGGCGGTGGCGCTACCACAGAAAACCGGAAAAAGAACAGCAGAGAAAGTAGGGGTTAATATGGATTTCGGAGCCACCGTGAATGATAATTAAATGTATATACAGAATATCAAGGATAAAGTAAAATGAAGCTATGAGAAAGCCATGTTAAAATAACTGGTTTTTAGCAGTTTTTTTAAAGTGCTCCACTGTATTAGCCTGGTGAATTCCTATTGGCAAGCAATTCCAGATTTTAGGTGCATAACAGCAGAAGGCTGCCTCGCCACTTATTTTAAGTTTAGCTCTTGGAATAATAAGCAGACACTCATTTGAAGATTTAAGGTTACGATTTGAAGTGTAAGGTGAAAGACATTCTGAAATATAGGATGGAGTGAGATTATTTAAGGCTTTATAAACCATAAGCAGTATTTTAAAGTCAATTCTAAATGACATAGGTAACCAATGTAGTGACATCAAAACTGGAGAGATGTACTTGGATTTTCTTTTCCTGGTTAAGACTCTAGCAGCTGCATTCTGCACTAGTTGCAATCGATTGATTTCTTTTTTGGTGCATTACAGCAATCTAGCCGACTGAAAACAAAAGCGTGAACTAATTTCTCAGCATCTTGAAATGTTATAAGAGGTCTAACTTTTGCTATATTTCTTAAGTGCAAAAATGCTGTCCTAGTAATCTGATTAATATGTGATTTAAAATTCAGGTCAGAGTCAATACTTACCCCTAAATTCTTTACCTCCGTCTTGACTTTTAATCCTAATGCATCAAGTTTATTTCTAATACCCTCATTATATCCATTTTTGCCAATCACTAAAATTTGTTTTCTCCTTATTTAGTTTGAGAAAATTACTACTCATCCATTCAGAAACACAAGTAACTGGCATTGTGCCCGTGAATTAAGAGAGTTGGGGTCATGAGGCGTTATTAATAAATACAGTTGTGTGTCACCAGCATAGCTGTGGTGGCTCACGTTATGCCCTGAGATAATCTGACCTAATGGAAGCATGTAAATCAAAAAGTGCAGCAGACCCAGGATAGAGCCTTGTGGAACAGCATACAGAATATCATGTGTCTTTGAAGTATAATTACCAAAACTAACAAAGAATTTTTTACCTGCCAGGCAGGACTCAAACCAATTTAAGACACTGCCAGAGACGCCCGCCCATCGACTAAAGCCATTTTCTAAGAATATTGTGATCAATGGTTTCAAATGTGGCACTCTAATCGAAGTGAATGAGAACAGATAAACAGTCTCTGTCTGCATTTACCCGCAAGTCATTTACTACTTTACCGAGTGCAGTTTCTGTACTGTGATTTGTTATGAAACCCGACTGAAAATTATCAGGAATAGCGTGTTTTTTGAGGTGGTAGTTTTAGCTGCATAATGCCGTCTCTAGGATTTTACTTAAGAAAGGCAGGTTAGAAATAGGAAATAGGTCAGAATGATGTTAATTTGGTGCAGGCCCAAAACATGTGGCCTAGTGAGGCTGGAACTTGATTGCAGCATTCATAGGTTGGATCTTGATCTGGAAAAATTTTCGACCATTTTAAATGAGAGAGATGCACTTGATATATAATTTTGAGTTGAATAATTGTATGCTTTGCACATATGGAGCTTGAGTGAATTCTGTACATTGCTAGTTTCCACTCCTTTTCTGACATGTTGAGTGAGAGATCCTTTTCCCACAGTACTCTTGGATCTTTGAAAGGGAGGGACTGTAAAATAGTTTTATATATTACGGAAATTCTGTCTGAGTCCTCAAGACTGATCAATATTTTTTCCGACATAGAGGAAGGTGGGAGGTGAGGAAAATTTGGCAGGTTTTGTGTAACAAAGTTTCTAATTTGAAGGTAGTGAAAGAAATGTGTTACTGGAAAGTTAAATTTGGAATGTAATTGTTTGTAGGATGCAAAGACGTTGCCTGTGTACAGATCTCTAAGTGATTTAATCCCGAGTGTTTTCCAGACATTAAAAACTATATTTGAGAGGGTGGAAAAAGGTGGTTCTCGTGCAGAGGTGCCACAGATAAAAGCACCTCTATCTTAAAATACTTTCTACATTGGTTCCATATTCTGAGATAGTTAAACACAATTGGGTTGTTAGTATATTGGCGATACCTTATATTTATTGGGGTGCAAAGCAAGGGAGTAGGTTAGTTTTGAAATGAAATAAAAAGGGCTTTTTTATATTTCATATGTGACAAATTGTCAAAAATAAACATGTCCAGAAGAGCTCTGCAAAGAAACAATAAAAACACTTTGCTCAGAAACAATTGGCCAAAGTAATAACCACATGTTTAAATGTGATGATGGCAATTACAAGCAATTGTATATTCAGAACACAGAGCAACTTTTACCTCAGTCATTTCTTCAAGAGATATGAGTTTCCCGTCTCCTGTAGTATCATTTCAGTTGGTATAATTTATACTTTTACAAACATTATTAAGCTGCTTTATGCCAAATATGCCAGGCAATTATATTTATAATGTCTATGAATAACATCTATCTCAATTTAAGATATATTTTTTAAAAATACATGTGTAATGAGTATAGAGTGGATTTACATACACAAATATTTGTGATAATTTATTTAAATTATATTCAAACTAGGAAAGAAAAGAAATTTATTTTCGAGACATTATGTATAGTTCTAAATATACCTTTCACAAATGTATCTGCTCTCTTAGTAAAAACAGAGCTGCTTGGATGACTTCCTCATAAGGGACAATACTTCAACACCACAGGTTGAAGCAGCTCTGACAGTGTTCTCAACATGCAAATTAAAGACATGAGACCTTTGGCAGTGGTGGAAGATGAAGGATCCTGGGCTGATTAAAACTTTCCAACCTGGCGTTGTTTTCCCCAAACACACCTGCTTCAGTAGCATGATAGAAAAGAAGTATGAGAACACATTCCAGAAAGTCAAACTCTCCACTCAGTCACTTCTTCCAACAGCAGTGTTTGTCTAAAAATGGATGCATGGAGAAATATTGCTACAGCAGCATATCCGAACAGAAACTGCCATTTCATTAACCTTTCATTAGCATTAGACCTGAGCGTTACTCAGGCTGTGAAAACCGTGCTAAAAGCATTAGTCTTGAGTGTCACTCAAGCAGCTGTACAGATGCATCTTGCGTAAGCATTAGAATCAAGAATGACTCAGGCTGTAAAAGTGCTGTAAGTTCTGAGCATTACTTGGGCAACATTATAGGTGGGTCTTACGTAAGCATTACATCCGAGCATCACATGGGCAAAGCCTGTAAGTGTGATCAATAATCCACTCTGTAATAATGGCATCTCGTAAGAAACATTTTTCAGCAGCAAGATGGCTTTTGCTAGTGATACGAGCAATGATGGTGAAGATGTTGAGTTACTTCTCATCAGCAGTGAAGAGGAAGTGAATCTGTTCTAAGGTGGTGAAACTGAAATTGACACTGAGCCTGAAAGTGATTCTGATGAATCCAAAAGTGACCCTCACGTCTGACTCTTTGTTGTCCCTGCTTTGAATAAACCAGCGCTATCTTGTTTTGATTTTGTGGGGCATCCAGGAATAAAAGTGGATATTGACAGCCAAGATCCACTCACATACGTGAAGTTATTCCTGGATGGTAACGTGATCAGCAGAATTGTTGTTGAGACGAATCATTACAATGAACCGTGTTGGGCAAATAACTGTACACCTAACAAGTTTTCCCATTCCGAAAGATAGGAACCAGGAACTGCTGATGATGATATCTTGGCCTTTTTAGGTTTATAGATATTGCAAGGACTTGTAGTGGAACCTGAGCAACGATGGTACTCTTCCAAGAACAAAAATTTGGCTAAAACGTTCTTTTGAGAAATTATGTCAGAGTGTAGGTTTTCACTAATTATTAAATATCTTCACTTTACCAACAATGAAGACTTTTATGAGAATACCCATCCAGCACCAAAACTGAAGAATATTTGGTAGATATACCAGGCTATTGTAGCAAAATTTTGGTGTGAGTACATTCTGGATTTGGATGTCCGCATCATTGAAAGTCCATGGCTTATAAGGGCAAACTGTCATTGATACAGAACATCGCGTCAAAAAGAGCAAGATTTGGCATATGATTTACCAGCTTTGTGAATCTAAAACAGGATACATCTGGAGTTTGGTTCTGTATACAGAGAAAGGGCCAATGTTTGATCCGAAATACAATCATTACTGCATTGCTGTCATCGGTGCTGACTTTGATAGATGCTCTGCTGGATCAAGGTTTCTGTGTAACCATTGACAATTTTTATACTTTGCCAGAGCTATTTGACTTTTGCTCCAAAGAAAGACTGACGCATATGGAACAGTGCGTTCCAACCATCGTGGCATGCCTGAAGACTTTGGCAGAGCTAAATTACAGTGAGCTACGGTGGTAGCTTAGCAAAAGGGTGAAGTGCTTGCTCTGAAATGGAAGAACAAGAAAGATGTTTGTTGTCTTAGCACTGTACATAATGCAGCTACAGCCACTGTACAGATAAAAGGCAACAAGCAGGTTATGAAGCCTTGTGCTGTGGTTGACTACAATAGCACGTTGGGCGACGTAGATCATGCTGGTCAAGAATTGATTTTTCTATATCATTATGCAGAGGCAACAAAAGAAATAATGCAAAAAGATTTTTTATCATCTGGTGGAACGGTGCTTTTGCAATGCATTTGTTTTATACAAACTAGAAGCTGGATCTCATGCAAACTTTACATGCCAGCTTGTAGAACAAATCACTGTCACACATCCACCATCCCCACAACCCCCAAAGAGTCGAAAGAAAAACAGAATCTAACAGGTAGCTGTGTGGTGTGCTGTTCAAAAAACTGATAAATCTTGAAAGAAAATAGGAAAAGAAACACTCTATTATTGTCCCGACTGTGACACTGGATTGTGTCTTTCATTGTGTTTTAAGATTTACCACACAAAGGACTCATTTTGAGATTATATACTATTTTGGCATCATTAGTAGTATTATTATTACTGTTGTTGTTATTATTATTATTGTTCACTTCATTATATTTTTCAATTCATCATTACTATTATTATATATATCATTATTATACTCCTGAGATTTAATAAATATGTAATTTTTCATGCCAAAAAAATGCAACGCTTTTTACATGTTTTTTTTTTTATGGAATAAAGTTCGACGCTAATGAGGTTAATGACAATTGGGAGCTTTGCAACTACAGTTTGACTGTGCCTCTTGAAGAATAACATACTGCTGAAAATATTGCAAACTGGATTGAAAGGACAGCTGAAACATTTGGGATTCCTACAAACAAAATTATGGCTGTGGTTCATGATAATGCTGCTAATGTGGTGGCAGCGCTTAGTGCTTTGGAAGAGACACATGGGATATCTTCCATACACCATGCTGTTCACACTGTATAAATTGTAGTGAATCAAGCCTTGAAGAATCCCCAGATGACAAAAACAATTGGAGCTGCTAGATGCTTGGTAAAGTATTTCAAGAAGAGTGAACTCACCAGTTCCAGGCCCAAGACTAAGCAAAACCAATTGGGCATCCCTGAACACAAGCTAATTCAACATGTTAGTGTTAGATGGTATAACACATATTGCATGATCAATCGCTTATGGGAGCAGCTGTAGTCAGTTACTTTAAAAGCCAGAAGTGACACAGAAAGGGAAGCATTTCCTAGATCTTAAAGATGAACAGTGGATACTGCTTGAGGGATTAGAACAAGCTCTTAAACTGTTCGAGTGTGCCACTGTATTATCTGAGTGGTATATCATATGTGACAATCTCAACTCTACCTGTACTCATCAAAGGACTCCAAGTCCACATAGTATGCAACCTTTGACACCATTCCTGTGCAGTCATTCTAGATGACACTTTCACAAGAAATTATTAAAAGATGGGAGCTGGAGATGAGCTATAGAGGTGATGCTGCCCTTGACGCCACATTTCGCAAGCTCAGATTTCTGTCTCCAGAGGACTGATTAAAAGTGCAGTTGAAAGTGCAAGTCCTTGCACTGGAACCAAAGAAGGGAATGATGGAGGAGGAGAAGTAGCAACAGTCTATCATTGAGATTAAAAACCCAGCTGTAGCTAAGGAGGAGAAGAGGAAAGTGTCTTTACTGGACTCCCTTCTAGGGTCTGACTCAGAACCACGTGACAGTGAGAATGACAGTGTAGAAGATGCACAAGAAAGCATAGTCAGCCAAATGGTGCATAGTCAGCCAAATGGTGAGAAAGGAGATTCTAACCTATTTTGGAGAGCATCATCTCCCCTAAAGTGAAAACCCCTGCAGTGGTAGAAAGATAATAAGGCAAGGTTTCCCACATTGGCTATCCTGGCAAAATCATATTTGTGTGCCGCATCTACTGCTTCTGAATGCCCATTTTCAGCCGCTGGAAATATAATAGTAAAGAAGAGAGCCAGCCTTAGCCCTGAGCATGTGGACATGTTAATGTTCCTCCATTGTAACACTTTAGTCTACGGTACCCAAAATCCAGATTTTTTGGTCTTGTTGATTGAAACCCAACACTTGAAAATGATAAAGTAGCAGTACAAACCACTATTCTCTAGCTTAAGACAAACAACTTGTCTGCTGTGCTTTCTATAATGAACTACACCACAAGGCCCTTTACAGTTACCAAGATTTTGTATGATTATTTGCATATACAATATTTCGTATACAGTTAGAATAAGTGACCACTTTCATGCATTAAGACAGAATATTCAACTGATTTGCCATATTTTGTCAGTGCCCTGGGAAGTAGGAAACACTCAGTCTTAACACAGCCAGTTTACATATTTGGGTTGTCTATGATTAATTTTCCTCATGCCTATACTTGATGTTTGCATAAATAACAAATGATGATACTGTAACCTGATGGTTTGCATAGACATACAGAATAATTTAAAGACCATGACAGAGTAATATAGTTAGTTAAAGATTGTTTGATTATTTCTTTGTGCTGATAGCAATGGGTGTGTTGTTTATCCAAACTTGTCTAATTGGTCTTATATTAAACCTTAACCTTTCCAAGAAAACAAAAATAAGCCTTGTACATCTTCTTACAGTTGCTAGTTATGTAAGCTTCGAACTGTTACAGTTTTCCAATAAGCTAATGTTTGTTTTCTAATTTTCTCTGGAGAATGTTACTTTTGTTTTGAAACATTATTCAAAGTGATAGGAGCTCTTCACTTATGTCATATTGTTAGACTTGTATGTGAGTGTTTTTGACAACGGTACAGGAGCTCTAATTAATAAAGGAAAAAAGCTTTTTCATTTTGAATACACAGTAACAATGAGAAACGTGGTCCTGCTGTCTTAATCCTCAAATTAACAAACAGCCCTTAGGGTTTCATTTTAATCTATAAGTAAACATAATTTACTAAGCTCACCAGACAAAAAATTACATACTCCTGGCTAAATGTACTATAATAATGAGTAACTACCCTATGAGACTCCAGAACAGCTGCAATTCTGTCTGGCATGGGCACTGCCAGTTTGGAGATGTAGGTGACATCAGTTTTCATCCACTTTTTCAGCACAAATCCCACAGTTGATCAAACACATGTGGCACTACTCATCATTATACGAACATTATAGCACACGGCACAGTTCGTACTTGGGATGCCCTCTGTTTCTATCATGGGTGGTGACTAATTTTTTTGTCGGGTAAGCTTATTTTGTAACTATGGTTATTAAGTTACACTGTCAGCAAAAATAATTATTAAAAGGGTTATATTTTTATTAGAGCTCACACATTGTTTAATTTGTGTATGTTATAATTAACCTGCATGTTAACTTGTTGGTTACAAGCAACTAATGCTAGTGTTTTTTGATAAAAACATGTATTTTTTTTTTGTTTTTGTGTCTCTTTAGCTAAATATTAATCCTGAAATGATTAGAATGTTTGGATTTTGTGCTAGTCATAGAAAAACAAATTGAGAATTTTTTTGTTTGTATTTTAGATTTGCCCTGTTGGCTCTTTATGTATCTTCTTCACATGCTCACACATGACTATATGCAATGAAATTACAGAGACCATTGCACAAGAAAGTTGGTGTGGTTCATGAGGGCAGTGTTAGTGTCATTTCTGAAAGTCACATTTTTATCTTCCTTCTTTTTTTTTTTTTTTTGCTTTCTATCGTGAAAATTACCAGTAGGACTAGCTCTACCATGAGGGAGACTTGGCAAGTCTTGCGTTACAATAGAAATATTGTATAAGCACGCATTTCTGTTTCCAGCCAATGTAAATTTCATTTTTCAGTAATAGTTACGGTGGTGATGTTATTGTTCTGGTGTTTTCAGCAGATTTCAAGGGAGCTTTTACAGAGAACTGTGGAGTCAGATGCAAAGATGGAATATGGGAAAGCTGTAAAAAGCATAAAAATGGATGGAATTTTTGTGTTGAAGCCTAACATTAGTACAATAGTGACACATCGTGTAATATATTACTACTTTTACTCATTTTGTAGCATTTGTTTATAGTCTTTTGATTAAATTTCAGCCATTTTTGCCCTTTACCTTCAATTAATTCTCACATTACAACAGACATGACAATAATGTAAATATTTATGTAGGAAAGTATAACCGTGGAGGTCATGCATGTTTAGTTCAGAGGACGAACACAGAACAATGGCGCCATAAGTAAAAATAATAGGAGACTACCCAAAGTGTATCAAGCAAATGCTGATTCAAAACAGATCAATGAAGTTTGAAACAACTCTTGTAGAGTGTGAGATGGAGAATAAGCAGTGAGATAATAGCACAGTTTAATAGTGCTGCTGAAAGAAGTTTTTCATCATGAACAATTTAGTTGAACGTTTCGTTGATGGGATATAGTGACTAAGTTCTGCTCCTGTCAGCAAAAACTAGAAGGCCCCTCTGCAAATGGTTAAGGAACAAGAAAATTCGACGGCAGAGTATTTTAAGGGGAGTATTGGGAAATTCTTTGAAACCATGAGCCATTCTGCTTACTTTTAAAAACATATTCTTTTGGGTGATTTTGTAACAATCTTTGGGCTCCATGATTAGTGTAAAACAAACTTTAAAAGCCAAAATATATTTTAACATTGCTGTTAAGCAGCGTTCCTATCTCTGGGTGGGTTTTATTAGCAGGATAGTGCTCAATGCTGTAAGGTTAGTAAAGTCCTGGAATAGTTCCAAGAACATGACAGAGAAATGTAGCTCGCTGAAGATCTTTCGATATTTCTTTGTGGTGTTATAGCATGGGTGTGTTATTTACCTAAACTTGTCTGATTAGTTTTACATCACAGTTCAGATTGCAGCTGCTAGGCATAAGGATCCCAGGATGCAGCAAATTGGAAAACAGGAAAAAATCACAAATTCCTATATATCACTCTCTACAGTCTTATCAAATTAAACCTTTTAGTTCTGTAACAAACTTCATATTAAACTTGGCATGTATTATTCAGTATGCCAAATAAGATTTTATTTGTAATCTATAGTGATGATATGAGTGCAATGTACATTTTTCTTCATTTTTATTCCCTATTTGGAAAGACAGAAAGGGAACATTTTTCAGGCACTTTAGATTTACTTCTGATGCTGGAAAATATTACTGGCCAAGCTGAATTATATGAAGTGCCTTTATTTTATCAGGCATATGAACATTCATTAACATCTGATGTATATAAAAATAGGCAACATGTTGCATAAATATCTAAACCTACAGTATTTGCTCACCATAATTACATGAAAAACAGTCATCTGGGTATGAATGTTCATGTCATTCACTCAAGTAAGTTTTTATTTTACAGTCAAGTGCACTTTGTCAATACCTGAAATTGATTTCCTATTTAAATCATACCTCTTCATATGTCTTGTTTTTATTTCTCCTTATTTTAAACCTTATTTGGTTTGCATCTGATATTGTGTTGCTTCTTTACTTGTAGAAATTCCTTAAGTGAGATTTTTTTTTTCAAGATTCCAGTACCAGTTGCAGTCTTCTTGCTGATGAAAAGGGAACGCATGGTACCTTGCTGTAATTTGTCTAGTCCTCCATTACTAAAGAAGGATGAGCTTGCCCTGGAGGAACAGAGTACTGATGGACAGTCATATGAATGTGCAGGTAAAATGTCAAAACTCAAAATAAATAACACCAGAGGATTGGTGCAATTTATTAACGGTTCTGCTCTATATGATGCAGATTATATACTATACATATTATATACAGATTATATACATACATAACATAATATATTGGAAAACTGAGACAATTTTTATTATGAAATGCTGTAATTTAAGTTTGTTCCACAGCAAAGCCTGACTACAGATTTATTTTTTCTAATTAGGCTATTTAGTTCTGTTCTCTAGATGAGCTTAAAAACAGAGAATAAAGTCATTCACTGAATGCAATATGTATATTGAGTCCAGGGTACTAATCTACACCAAATACTGTTTAAACTTGTTACGTTACATAAATGTTGTTGTTCTACACATGAATTTCCTCTAGGCTTGCCATATGTGAGGTTTTTCCTCTAAGTTGGACTGTTTTTGAAAGTGTTACGTTGGTAAAAATATTGATTTGGCAGTGTTCCAAACCCCACCGATCTTGTAGCTAGCACAAAACACCAAGGGGGATCCCAATGCACTTCATCATCCACAAAACTACAAAGGGGGGGACTGCTTTTTGATTTTATGTGCTGTATTGTAGTCTAGTTGGAACATACGTCATTCATTAGGTTGTACTACAACACCATTCAGCCGGTTTTGACCTGTCACTGGGCTGGACATTTTTGCAGGATCTGGCAACCCTGATTTGCCCTTAAACCAAAGACATTTTGTTAGGTTCTTTAACATTTGTAAATTACTCTATTGTGAGTATATATATGTGTGTATATATATATATTTTTTTTATTATTATGCTGTATTAAGGAATTGTTCTGTTCTGTGGTATTGTATTGACCCCCTACCTTTGACACCCACTACACGCCCAACCTACCTGGAAAGGGGTCTCTCTTTGAACTGCCTTTTCCGAGGTTTCTTCCATTTTTCCCTACAAGGTTTTTATTGGGAGTTTTTCCTTGTCTTCTCAGAGAGTCAAGGCTGGGGGGCTGTCAAAAGGCAGGGCCTGTTAAAGCCCATTGCGGCACTTCCTGTGTGCTTTTGGGCTATACAAAAATAAACTGTATTGTATTGTATTGTGTACTGTACATGCTCAGTGACGGTTCCTGATCAGTCATCATTGTTTTTAAGAAAAGTTATAGCTCACTGAATTGCCTTAGCTGGAAGGATGTTGAAAGGTTTATGCAAAAAATGCATTATTTTAGTGCCTAGGCTCAACTTTGAATACAATATACAGCGTAAATTAATAGTAGATGATTCTTTAAATACACTACATGGCCAAATATTTGTGTACATCTGGTCATCACACCTATAACAAGCTTGTTGGATATCCCTTTCCAAGTCATGGTAATTAATATGGAGTTGTCCCCCAAACCTCTGTTGTGGCTATAACAGCCTCCACTTTTCTAGGAAGGCATGCCGTAAGGTTTTGGAGTGTATCTGTGGGAAGTTGTGTAAATTCAGCCAAAGGAGCATTTGTGAGGTTAGGTACTGGTGTTGGACAAGAAGACCCGGGGTCTCATGTATAACGCCGTGCGTAGAACTCGCACTATAACATGGCGTAAGCAGAAATGCCGAAATGTGCTTATGCACAGAAAAATCCAGATGCAGGAATCTGTGCATACTCCAACTTCCACGTTCTTCCGCTACATAAATCCCGATCAGCGTGAAAAGTAACGCTCGTGCACGCGCTTTATGTAACACCCCAACCCTCCCAGAATTACGCCTCTTTGAATATGCAAATGAATATAAATCGCCCTTAAGCTCAGCCTTCTGTGAAAAGACAATGGGAAAAGCACGGGGGAAAATATAAGAATTTCAGCGAATACCAAGTAGACTCAAAGGAAAAACATACTATTTGTTCAAATAAACCGTGGTATAATCAACAAAAGGAAGTTGATCGAATGACATAGCGTGTTGGAGAAACTTGAAAGCTCACGTTCACAAAATCGCACAGTGCCAGAAATAAGGAAGTCACATATCAAAGTCGCCGTGAAAAGGCGAGTTGTAGCCCACTGTCTGAGTGTCATGTGAAAGCTTAGGTTACAGAGAAAAAAAGGCACACAGTGGGGAAAAAGCATGAAATGTCAACTGCAATCTCGACATTTCCACTTTAATCACGTAGTTTATTTTGTCATTAAAGTAGCACATCATAAACTTCATCTTAAAATCGTTTAATTAACCAGTTTTTCAAATCACATCGTAATTAAAGTAGCACGTTAAATGCTTTTTGTATTTGATCTTCTATGTGCTCGATGTGTGTGAATTACTACTTGCTTCTTAAACCGGCTCTCTTCCTCCAACTGGACACAGAATCCATTACATTCGTGATATTACAGCTCTCTGAATAACTAAAATACTGAGATGTATACGTGATATTATTTTTATGATGATAGGAGTTAAAGCACGTTATTAAACATGGCTTTCACGGCGCAGTGATTGTGAGCGACCTTCGATGAAATAATTTATTTCAGCAGTACTCCGGGGCGGCTCTAGGCTTGTGGTGGCACTGGGCAGAGGAAGAATCGGTGGCTCCTTCGCCCGCCAATGTCAGTAAGGTAGCTTATGCATGGTGGATGGCCATATCCATTGCAGACACTGCATAGCCGCCTCGCGCTCATGACACAAGCATTTAACTTTTGCCGAAATTTGTTGCTGCGTTTTTAGCTGTGGTGTTATTTTCTCTTTGTGTTTTATATTCAATATATATTGGCGTAGCCGCCACTGAGGTCCTTGCTTTTCTTTCCCCAAATACCTAATCACCACACAATCAGCTCTGTAATAGAAGTTAAGCCATCTGTAAGCTTAGAGCGCCGATTCTTCAAAATGTTTAAGGAACATTGAAATATCTTCGTAGTACATGTTTAATTATTCTATCCTTCACGACACTCCCAGTGAAGAATAAAGATTATTTAAATGAAGTTAAAGTTTTATCTGTATAATATTATAAACCTATTTTGCTGCATTTCACCTTAAAACTGATATCGTCATCATATGTAAATACGCGTCTGTACAGGAAAGGAAACGTTTTGCCGTGGCTGAGGCAGTGTGTGCTTGAAGCTGTATACCGATAATTCTCTTTCCAATAGGCTGCTGCTGTGATTCACACTCAGATACAGTAATATAAATACTCAGAGTGGTGCAGTGAGAGTAATATGAAAAAAGATGATCCGCTGTGGCAACTCCTAACGGGAGGAGCTGAAAGAAGAAGAGAAAGGTGCAGTGAGAGTAACAACGCTAAAGCAGTTATGGTATTTGGAATACTATGGCTATTCTCTGGACCATTATATTGTTACAAGTTAAATACAATCAGATGCGTTACACTAATAAACAATATGCGGTTAGTTTCAGTGTACAGTGGAACCTCGGTTTGTGAGCATAATTCGTTCCGGAAACGTGCTCGCAATCCAAAGCACCCGTATATCAAAGCGAATTTCCCCATAAGAAATAATGGACACTCAGATGATTCGTTCCACAACCCAAAACTATTCATATTAAAATGATTAATACAAAATATAAAGTAAAATACATAATACAAATTAACCTGCACTTTACCTTTAAAAAGAATCATGGCTGGGGTGAGTTTCTAAACTCATGTGGGATTCCACCCAACGGGACGACACGCGGAAGAGCGTCCCAAAGCAATCGCAGTCTCCCAGTGCTGTAGCAATTTGCCGTATAAGCGCATCCAAAAAGATCGCAGACATGCTATAAGCGCCTGTCGTCAATGGGTCATACAAGGAACATTATAAAGATCCCGCTACAATAAATAACAGCGCTGTTGCTGTTTCAAGCTGAATAAAGCTGGTGTTAAAGTACTGAGACTCAGCTTCGTGTTTTGGGGAGCAAGATGGGAACTCGCACTTCACAGCACACACACACACACACAGTCACAATGCTGTAGTAAACAGTATATACTCATACGGATGTTGACTATATGAGTTAGGCACACAGACTCAGACGGAGAATAGGAGACGATTGACAGAGAGAGAGAGAGAGACGGGTGAGCGAGATAAGGAGAGAGAGAGAGACAGGCGAGCGAGATAAGGAGAGAGAGAGAGACGCGCTGGGCGAGCGAGCAAGATAAGGAGAGAGAGAGAGAGACGCGCTGAGCGAGCGAGCGAGATAAGGAGAGAGAGAGAGAGAAGAACCATCAGCTCAGTTGTGATCACATGACGCTCAGCAGACAAAGTGTATCCATACTACTCGTATTGCAAGACATCGCTCGTTTATCAAGTCAAAATTTATTAAACATTTTTGGTCGTCTTGCAAAACACGCGTAAACCAAGTAACTTGTAAACCGAGGTTCCACTGTATTTATAAAACCGCGTCAGGAAAATAAGGTCTAACCACACAGGAACAGTAGCATTGCTTTGACGCTGGGTGCCGCCAGTCTGCAAAACCGAGCGGAGAACTTGCGTACGACAAGGTATGAGGTACCGTGGAAAAGTGCGTGGCTTTACGCAAAGTGTAGGTTTTATACATCGCGATTTGAACGTGGAAAAGTTCTTACGCAACATTTCTGTGCGTACGCACCGTTTATACATGAGGCCCCTGGTTTTTCCATTAGCGTTCCAGTTCATCCCTAAAGAGTTCAGTAGGACTGAGTTTGGGTTTCTGTGCCGGTCACTCCAGTTCCTCCACACTAAACTCCTCAAACCATATCTTCATTGACATGGCTCTGTGCACAAGGGCACAGTCAATGCTTGTCTTCCCCAAACCACTGCCACAAAGTTGGAGGTGCACAATTGTCTAACATGTCTTTGTATGCTGTAGCATTAACCAAGGAGCATGGCCCAAAACATGAAAAACCGCCCCAGACCATTATCTGTCTTCTACCAAACATTACAGTAGACACTATGCAGTAGGTAGTATTCTCCTGGCATCTGCCAAACCTAAATTCGCCCACCCGACTGCCAGATAGTGAAGTATGAATCAGTCCAACAGCACTTTACAAAACAGCAACGTTTATTTATATAGCACATTTTCATACAAACAATGTAGCTCAAAGTGCTTTACATGATGAAGAAAGAGAAAAAAGACAAAATAAATAATTAAAAGTAGGGAACACTAATTAAAATCGAATAAAAGTAAGGTCCAATGGCCATGGAGGACAGGAAAAAAAACTCCAGACAACTGGAGAAAAAAATAAAATCTGCTGGGGTTCCAGGCCATGAGACCGCCCAGTCCACTCTAGGCATTCTACCTAACATAAATGACCTCAATCAGTCCTTATTGTATTCAGGGTTCTCATGGAAGAATTTGTTGATGACGGTCATGTGGACTTCTGGCCTTTAATCCATCAATGTAAGGACATCACTGTGCTTTGATTAGGTGGTGGTGGCACAGATCTCCACCAAGGCTTGGCATTGCACATATTGATCGTAAGATTGTATGCAGTGTCACTCAGCCATGAAAACCCATTTCATGAAACTTCTGGCCCATAGTATTTGTGCTGATGTTGTTTTCAGTGGTGGTTTGGAACTCTGTTGTAAGTTATGCAAAAAAGGATAGACAATTTTTACATATTATATGCTTCAGCATTGTATGCACTCTAAGTTTACATGGTTTACCACTTTGTGGTTGAGCTGTTGTTGCTTCTAGATATTTCCTTTTTATATTAATAGCATATACAGTTATACGGGAAAGATCTAGTAGAGGAGAAAAGTCATGTATAGGTGAGGCAAAGGTGGCACCCTATGACAGAGCCATTTTCAACGTCACTGAACTCTTCAGTATGATCCATTCTGTGGCAAACAGTTGTCAATGAAAATTGCAAGGCTATTTGCTTTATTTTATGCACCTGTTAACAAGGGGTGCAGCTGAACCATCTAAACTTAATATTCTGGAGGTGTGTTCACATACATTTTGGCCATGTACTGTACTGTGTATCATCAGTAGAATGACCTTGTTCCACAGGTAATCTATAATTATAACCTATATTACTTTTCTTTCTTATAGATATTTTCTCAAATTTAAAAAGATTATTTCTTTAATAACATTCTGAAAATCTTTCTTAAGCTTTTGTTCAGTTTTTAATAGTTGTCTCTTTTTGGTTTTCACATCTAAGTCTTGCAGCTAGTTCAATATTTAAATGTATTTTTTTTAAACTGCAATTAGTTCTTATTTAACATGAGTAATGATTCAACTCTGTAATATAACCTATGGTAAGGAATGTCAAGGAAAGTGCATTATAACTGTAGGGGAGAAAAATGGAATTAGTGATTTACTGTAATTTTTTAAACAAATCTTCAGTCAGTGTTTATTGTGTGCAAATAAATATATCCGTACAGGAAAATAAATCTGTAGTACTTGTAGAAACAGAAAGGCATTATTGGTAAGTGCAAAGAGGAAGTAGGAAAGTACCTAACTGAAAAAATAGGAATAGCAATACAAATGGAAACAACAAAATGAACAGAAATGAGATCTATTGTAGAAAGGCAAAATATAGTAGAATTCCTCAGATCTTTGAACTTGGTATGCATATTGGCAAAGCAAACAGAATTAGGTATGGAGTTTTGAAAAGGATGTGTCAAACTACTAAATGTAAATTCAGCAATATTAGTGTTTGGCTTTGAAACAACAAACAGACTTTGATGTGAAGATTTTCGTTATCTCACTTGTATTTATAGAGTGTGCAACTTAAAGAAATGTTATGAAGTGTTGGTGAGTTTGTAAATTAATAGTATAACTTGACAGAAATCCAGTGCAGGTGGGCTAGCTAGTGACCAATAAAATCGCTTGTATGAGATGGTAGACTTGTAGTCTGTTGATACTTCATGAAGGAAGACAGTTGAGAAAAGAGAACTACTTTAATCTACATGTGTGGAGAAAGATCATAGAAAGACCTTCAGCATCTGAACAAGGAGTGGAGGGTGTGGACTTAGGTGATATAGTGCAAATAACACAGTGAAGGTTTGAATGTAGCTTTTTAGCTGTGCCGGAAATCCATTGTTTTTAGTATTTAGTTAAAGAGCACTTGCGTCATCTAAGCACTGATGTCACTGAGACAGTTGATGAGCTTGTCTTTGTCAGTTGTACATCTTAGAGAATTTATTTCATTTATGTTGAACTGAATCTAAAAAGAGTAAATTGAATTATTATATTATGTTGATAGACAAATTAACTGTTAAAGAAAAGTGGTGAGATAATATGGAGGTGAAGTTGTTTATAGTTACTGCAGTGTTGCTCAAAAGGCAGTCTAAGGTAGCTTTGTATTCAACAATGTTAACAGCAGCAGTCTAGTCACTTGAGGATTTCTATTTTTTGTGCTGTACATATTCCATTTAATAGCTGGCTTGGATCATCAAAACTACACTATAATGGTTTGTAATAGAGAAATATAAAGAATTTGCTCTGGTACACAACCTATCCTTTGCTACATTTTTGAATAGACCTGGTCAGAGAGAAGCTGACTTTGGCAAATTCACTTCACTTTTTTCTTGTTTGTGTTACTCGTAGGTCACGGTAACCTCTTCAGCTGCTGCCAGAGTGAAAAGATAAAAGATGTTCCTTTTTCTTTCTTTGCAATCCATGCCCTTGGAGGATTAGTTCTTTTTATGACTGATGGTCTTGTGGTAAGATTTCCTCTCTCAATAGTTCAGGATTCTAAGTTATATTCTCCATTGTGTACATTATACTGCATTTTGCATGGGAACAAATTAGTGTTCTGCATTTTTTTTGTGTGGCAGTGCTGTGTAATGCACCATTAATCAGACAGCTAGATAGAAAGTTTGTAAACAACTGGATGCATTTCAGGGTTGCAGGGAGTTGGCTGGCTAACCTGCCCCACAAGATTTGCTTTTTTAAACTGAATACTGGAACAAAGACTTCCTCTCTGTGACATGACAGTCTACAGTTGGGTTGAGATACAGGGTGTGGTTGATAGCATTTTAGATAGATAGATACTTTATTAATCCCAATTGAAATCATTATTGGAAAATTAGCTATTTAAATAAACATTTACAGTAGTCAGGTAGTCTTCATGCAGTGCATTATCTATTTGCGTTGAAACAAAACTGGAAAAGAGGTGTAAAAAAATTTAATTGGGATTAATGGGAAAGGAAAGCAAAACCGTGAATTATGCAGAATTTTAAATTAGGCATCAGATGAACTCTGTGGCTGGGCACAAGGATAGAAGCAACACTTCAAGGGGCAATGGTCCATCACAGAGCACACTTGCTTAGACTGGACAATTTAGGGTTACAGGTGTGGGAGAAAACCTAAAAAGACATGAGTGTAATGTTGAAGCTCTGATTTTTTGATACCTTGGAGCAATGAGGCAGAAGGTTTAACCACCATGGCAGTAATTAATGTGTAGGGAAAGTTTTGTCTCGTTATTAATGTTTGTTCAGAAACCTTAACTTAAATTGTATGTAATGTTTTATAGAAAATTATTCTATCCAAATTAGGGAAAGGAAGTTGGTTCTTTTGAAATAATAATTTTTTTTCTTTTTTCTAGGGTGTGTATTCTGGATTTGTGTACAGCTATGCAGTTGCTCCTCCAGTGCATCTTTCACATAAAGTAGCTGGCTATCTTAACAGTGTCTTCTGGGGTGCTATTACTGTGGGTCGATTGATTTCCATACCTTTGTCATACCGTTTTCGACCAGCTACTTTGTTGTTCTTTAACTTGGTGAGAATATACTGTTTATGAATACAATAAGGCATTGCTGTACATGTCAGTCAAATCAACAGAGAAGTACAAACTGGAAATTGTTTAGGTTAGCTTTTTTTCTTGTTTTGGGAAAAGGTGAAAAGGGAGAAAAAATACAATGTAAAATAGTCCTGAAGTGACATTTCATGCTTCAGTGTTTTAACATTAATGCAAGTGGATTGCTTTATTTTACAAAGAATGATTTTCCCTTTTTTGGCTTTAAATTAAAGTATAGAAGACACAATTGAAATGCTTAAAATGATGTTTAGGGTTAATATAGACACTAAGCTATCAGTGTTGTTATGCTATAGATATATAAGTGCAAGACTGAAATAACGGTAGTACATTTTTGTTTCACTGTTCACTCTTAGTTATTTTGGTTCTGTACGTTACCATAATGAATTTTAAATGAAACAACTCAGATGCAGTTGAAGTGCAGACTTTCAGCTTTAATTCAGTGGGGTGAACAAAAGGATTTTTTTAACACAATCTCTTCATTTCAGGGGCTCAAAAGTAATTGGACAATTGACTTAAAGGCTATTTCATGGGCAGGTGTGGGCAAGTCCGTCATTATGTCATTATCAATTAAGCAGATAAAAGGCCTGGAGTTGATTTGAGGTGTGGCGCTTGCATGTGGAAGATTTTGCTGTGAACAGACAACATGCGGTCAAAGGAGCTCTCCATGCAGGTGAAAGAAGCCATCCTTAAGCTGTGAAAAAAGAAAAAGCCCATCCAAGAAATTGCTACAGTATTACGAGTGGCAAAAGTTTGGTACATCTTGAGAAAGAAAGCAAGCACCGGTGAACCCTACAATGCAAAAAGACCTGGACGTCCACGGAAGACAACAGTGGTGGATGATCGCAGAATCATTTCCATGGTGAAGAGAAACCCCTTCACAACAGCCAACCAAGTGAACAACACTCTCCAGGGTGTTGGCGTATCGATATTCAAGTCTACCATAAAGACAAGACTGCATGAAAGTAAATACAGAGGGTGCACTGCAAGGTGCAGGCCACTCATAAGCCTCAAGAACAGAAAGGCTAGATTGGACTTTGCTAAAGAACATCTAAAAAAGCCAGCACAGTTCTGGAAAAACATTCTTTGGACAGATGAAACCAAGATCAACCTCTACCAGAATGATGTCAAGAAAAAAGTATGGAGAAGGCGTGGAACAGCTCATTATCCAAAGCATACCACATCATCTGTAAAACACACATTTCATGATACAGATGGACAATGACCCAAAACATACAGCCAAAGCAACCCAGGAGTTTATTAAGGCAAAGAAGTGGAAAATTCTTGAATGGCCAAGTCAGTCACCTGATCTTAACCCAACTGAACATGCATTTCACTTGTTGAAGGATAAACTTCGTACAGAAAGGCTCACAAATAAACAGCAACTGAAAGCCACTGCAGTAAAGGCCTGGCAGAGCATTAAAAAGGAAGAAACCCAGCATCTGGTGACGTCCATGAATTCAATACCTCAGGCTGTCATTGCCAGCAAAGGGGTTTCAACCAAGTATTAGAAATGAAAATTTTATTTTCAGTTATTTAATTTGTCCAATTACTTTTGAGCCCCTGAAATGAGGGGATTGTGTTAAAAAAAAAATGCTTTAGTTGCCTCACATTTTTATGCAATCGTTTTGTTCACCCCACTGAATTAAAGTTGAAAGTCTGCACTTCAACTGCATCTGAGTTGTTTCATTTAAAATTCATTGTGGTAACGTACAGAACCAAACCAAAATTAGAAAAAAGTTGTCTCTGTCCAAATATTTATGGACCTAACTGCAGGTAACTTGAGAAATCCAAATGACTGGATTTCAGTTTCTGTTTTATTAGCTATGCTGATTTATGTTGGTCATTTGATTAAAAAAAAATATATTGAGATATAAAAGATATTGTGGCCTTTTAATATTCATAGTTTGAATTTGTGCACATTTATGAGAATTAATGCTTCTTGACTAGTGAAATTTATATTTTAACGAAATTTGATAATGGTTGAAAAGAAAAATTGTTAATAAAGAAAACATTTCATGCCTATGTTCTGTTAGAAAATTGATAAAATGAAGTCATTCATTAAGTTACCAGGGTTGCATCTGTATTTAGTTTTATTTTTTAACTGCCTTTAAAAGTATATTTTTTGAGAATGTTCTTTTTTTTTTTTTTTTGTTCATTTAATGAATTATAATAATCAAACTAATTTCTAAACAATGAGTTGCCTTGATTAAATGCTTGACAACAGTATTCAGAAGAACAGACCAATCACATAGTGCAGGGTTCCTTGTTATATTTTTATTTGATACAGTAAAGGTACAGTGTTGCCCGAGTTTCTTGATAATGTAGCAGAATGAATTCAGTTCTAAAAGTCCAAACTCAAATTTGAAAACTGTGATTACAAAAACAAAGAGGAACCAAAAGTATTCCACACTTAAGAGTATGCTGTAAAAAGTAGGTGTTTTTATGTAGTCTGTCCGGGTCTGTTTACTGGCTTTTGCCTGTTGCTGGGATAGGCTGTGACTCCCATGGCTGTGCTGCTGGGTTCAATTAAGTATGTATTAAAAAACATCTTTTTCAATAATAATATTCTCAAATAATGCAGACATTTCACCAAATTGTTGTGTAATGTCTGTATAACAGATTCAAAGGGAATAGCACAATCGTATATGGGAATTCAGGCTGCAAGCTGGAAATAGTAACAATTTACATTTTTTTTCTTCTCAGTCTTTTAGTCTTGTGAGATGTTATTGCCAATTACTTATTATATACTTAGTTTCATGACTATTGAACTAAGTTACATAACTTCCCTGTACAGTGTGTTCCCCAACATTCACTTGCATGATTTTTGCAGCAACCTGTTTCATAGTAAGTTAAAATGTAGTCATTGATCTTTTCATATATTCCTAAATATGTGTCATCACTTTGGTTTTCTTGTTTCTTGCAGAGTGGAGTGATTATCACAGTTTTTCTGTTAACGATCTTCTACAATAGCAGTCCATTTCTTTTTGTGGGTACATGGTTTTTGGGCATGTTCGTCAGCAGTGTTTTTCCCTGCATGGTTGCATACACTGAAGATATCCTTGAGTACCAAGGTATTATACCCTTTAATGCCTCCTACATATTCAACATGTTCATAAATCAAGCTACAGCAATGAAATATAAAATGCAGTCAGGTGTAACTGAAAAGTATAAAAAGTATAAATAAAAAACATCCTTCACATTCTGTAGCACCATCTGTACTTAAATATAGTAGGATAAATACCATACTACTGTGCAAAATTGGTAACAAATTTCAGGACAGTCCATGAACACTGAATAATTTAAAATTTGTTATGTAAAGTATGGTGGAAGATAAGGAGGGTCTGGGTAGTAGTTTTTTACAATTTATTACAGATTATGTAAAATTACCTATAAATGCACGTGTATATGTGTGTATATATTTTATATATTATAAAATAGATACATGTGCTGATGTGTATATCTGTGTTTCCGAAATAAATGACAGTATAGATAAATCAGGTTTGTTGTTTCTTGTGGATTATACATTTACTGTATTTAAATGTCCCTATTTTCACTTGTATGATGCTTTGATTTATTAAAGGATGTGCCACGAGTGTTTTGGTGACCTTGGCAGGATTGGGCGAAATGGTTCTTCAGTTGATTGTTGGAACAGTAAGTATTTCCTCTTCATTCACATTTGAAATAGGTTGAGATACTGGTGTCTCGGTTATTATACATGATATTGCACCATATATAATATTTACTTATTTTATTGTCAAACACGCAAGTAAGAGTTAATCTAAAGATTACAGAAAACAACAATTACTCAAAGTTCAACAAGATGCCCTTAGCTGTGGGATACTGTCTCTCAGGTATGGTAGTGTCTTTGCTACCCCTCTCCCAAGTATTCAATGAACCAACTGCTTTTTATACTCTCTCTTTTTTTTCCCCTCTCAAGCTCCTAACTCTTCATCCAAGATATCACCTTATTTCCAAGCTCAAAGTAACTTTGGTCAAGAATTGCCTTTAAATGCCGTGAAGAGATCACAAAATAAGATCTAAAATCACTTCAGGGAACCAGGCTGTCCTGCAGCAACAGGCTTCCCAGGCTAAAGGTCTTAATGGCAGCCCTTCATGGTATTCTAGCCATGAGTCCCAATTAGACCTGAAGTTTAGGGTCTCCAGGGCAGATTCTGTGATTACAACAGGAGTAATGGCACTGGCTTCCATAGTTTAATTGGTTAGCTGGTTGACTATTCTTAGTGTAAGCTACCATATCAGTCTTCTAGTTTCTTGGGGGTATATTGCCTAGAGCACCATTGTTTCTGTCGAGAAATCCATACAATATAGAGTTTTGTTTATTTAAAAAAAAAGACGTGTTTTGAAATTTACAGTATACCTACATTGTCATCAAAAAAGGTATAAAAATATCCATTAATAAATGGCATGGTAGACAGAGAAGTGTGGGTTGGATCGAAGAACTTTTAAATGACTTGCTTTGACAAGGTTTCATGCTATGGTATGGTCACCCTCTGAAAACTGACAAGGTTGCATGGAATGTAGGTGTGTTCTTTCAAAACATTATATAGCAGGAAATGTTTGTTTAGAAATATTAAAGATATCAATTATCTGTTGAGTATCTTTGCCACAGTTCCCCAGGCTTGACTGCTACATTTTTGGCCATGTTTTTGTTGATTTGTTTATAGTATTGTAATGTGTGATTTATAAAATATACAATTCTATGTTTAATTTTGCCTTTTTTGATTATTCCTTTTCCCCTATTTCTCCTCAAATTACTTAATAATAAGATAATGAGAGAATGGCCATGTTAATTCGGGATGAACTAAAAAGTTATATCTATGAATATGTTCTATATATGTTGTTTTTGGGATGATCCATCATTCAGTGGATTTATATGTTTCATAAAATGTTACAAAATATAAGGTGTTGCAAGGGTTCTTCCAGTTGGGCAAGATTTGGTGGTGAAATACCAATGTAAAAAAGCAAAGAACGATCACTGAGGAAGGCTGTTGCAACTGGAGTAACTCCAAAGGGGTTACAAGATTGGGGAGAGGGGTGCTATAAAACATCCAAACGTTTCCAGTAACATAGTTAAAACAGAATTCCAGAAAAGTCTGAGTTGAGGACTCTGCATTTTTTTCGTAAACTACAAAGAATACATTCCTTATGAGAACATTTGTACGCTTGTTACCTGTGACAGTGAACATAAGGTCTTCTTCTGAATGTGTTTTAAGAGTTCTTATGCTGTTGTCTGTCTTGGAAACATAATCTGATACCAAAATGAATGTAATTCACAAATATATTAGATTATTTATCCCCAAGGGGAAATCAACATTTTATAGAAGCTCTGAAAAAATATATAAAAATAAATATAAAAACAAACAACAAACCCCACATTCAGCTTTATCTGACATGTACGGCACAGTTGGATTATTTGTTGCATGTTGGTCTTGCATTGTTTTTTGAGATTGGAAGAAAAATAATTGTTTATTCATCATATAAGCTTTTAGAGCATTTTACTTTTTAAAACTGGACTTTCACTTTTACTTTTTTAGTTTGCATGACACATTTTAATATAATTTGATTACAGAATAAGAAGGATTTTTAATGCATTGGTTGGTGTGTTCCTTTGTTCTAGTCTAATTGTGTGGTTGATTCCTCTTATCGGGTTAGAGTCTAACATTAAAACACGTTTTTCACCTGAGGAGAGAGAAATGTGATACTGTTTAATTATAAAATGAACATGGGCAAAGCTAAATCTGAAACTAGACTGATATGTAATGTTGTCTTGCATTTCAACTTTAAGTAGGATTAAATAGCAGACTGCTTATGCAGCAAACAGAGAATTAAAATAAAAAAGGAACTAACTGTGTGCCTTAGGGGAAAAGGTAATGTGCAGTCATCACATGGTTCAGTGTAGCACTAAACGCCTTGAGCTTTACTGATAAATATTCTCGCTCCCTTTCAGATATCTAAAATTATTTTCAGGTTAACATCAACCTCTTTAAAAACTCGTCATAGCTTTCATTATTAAGTGCAGAGCACTTTTGTTCTTAATGGAAATTTATATCAGTAAAGAAATATGAGTGGAAAAGAGTACTCTGTCCATCAAGACTTAATTAACACTATAAAATATTTGAGTAATGCGTATTATAAATGAAAGTTTATTCTACATAAAAAGTTTGTCCCTATAGGTGTGGGGCCAGACAGCAACTTGTCCCCTCATCTATCCAGACACCAAATTCAATGACAGCTTAAACAACCAGCGGATAAACGCATGGAAAAGCTATTCAATAGTGTAATTAAATACACACTCATTAGTAATTAAAGCTAAATAAACAAACATTGTAGGGTAGAAAAGGCTTTCACAGTGTTCTTGGTAGGCACATAAGGTATCAAGGACTCAAAACAGTTTGGGAGTTTGCAGCTTGATTATTTGATTCATCAAGAAATGTTACTGGACATTTTGTAGTTGACTTGAATCGGCACCATATTCATCCAAAGCTGACTCATTTTATAAAAATGTAATTTATACAACTTCAGCAAATTGCTAGTTATGTAATAAGGGTACCCTTATAATTTTTTTACCCTTGGTACTTCAAATTCTAAAAGAATTTCTTCAAAATCGGTATAAAAGTTCCTTCATCAGCAACCGATTAATCTGTTTTTGAAGTCTCTGGGTTTTGGCAATCTGAAACTTCTCCTGGTGGGATTTTGGTGTACGGCAGAAACCAGTCCTGGATGTTCTGTCCTCTGTTTCAGACATCCACACTCGTACATAATACAACAATTTGGAGTTGCCAGTTAGTCCAACATTGTATCTTTAGACAATGACAGAACCAGAGAGTCCCTGAAGAGAAACTTGCATGGTTTGTTGTTTTCTTTTATCTTTAAATGCATTTCTTTGGAAAACTGTTGAATGGAAAGGGGTAGGGAATTGCATAATCCTGAAGCTTTATGACTAAATGCTTGATGGCCCAGTGGCCTGTAGATAGATAGAATGCTAATTACCCCAGGGAGAAATGTAGTGTTGGGGACTAAAGTCATTCATCCTTAGGAGACTGCAAATTGTAACATGGTGTATAGTAATGTTGGAAAGGTAGATTTTTTGTATTTTATTTGCCCTAAGAGGAAATTTAAGATTTGGGGCCACTATCATGAAGAACTTTACATTTAAGCAATAGAAGCTTATAAGATGGTGAAATTTAACAGGCAACCATTGCAATGACAAAAGTGAAGTAGTTCTTCGTTCCCAAGGTTTTGTGTGAGTTAAAGTTCTAGATGCAAAGTTTTGAACATGCAGTAATCTGTTTAGTGCTTTTTATTTAAGCACCAAATAGTAGAGCCGTCTCTTTTATAAACAATCAAAAATGGTTTCATATGCTGGAGTGCACTCCATTTTTAAGCGTAATTTATTAACAGTAATGTGTGTTGTGCAGTCCGATTACTCTTTAAGGTAACAATTTTGCAGAATTGTCATGTTTCACAAAGAAATAGCCAGTTAATGTCGGTGTAACACTGTGCATGTACGTACTCGAACTGTCTGGAGGAGGAGGAGGTTAGTCATGTATGTATCGTGCAATCAAGTGAAAAGAACTGCTGTATGTGCTGTGGGGTAAAGATAATCCAACCTGCTTAAGGTCACAATGATTATTGCAGAGCAGCACTGGGTGTATGGCAAGAGGCAACCATGATAGACCGTACGCCGATTCTTTGCAGGACTGAATTGCAAACCAAACAGAAAAGTGTGCGCTTTGTACAATTCACCAACAGAAACCTATTAATAAAGTGTCAGTTTGGTTTTAATCCAGTTATTTGCTATACATTTTCAGAAACGGTGTGTTTAGGGGAGCAGCAGCCAGTTTTCATACCACAAATTTTAGGGGACTCTGAGTGGGGATGGAAAAAGGGATGGATGTTATTTACTTTACTGCACATGAAGAATTAAATGTATTTATAAAAAACAAGAAAATTATTAAATTTGGATGTGTTTCTGGTCAATTTCATGAAAGTTCATATGTTAACTTTAGGACTGAGTAACAAATGCTTACAGTTGTTCATAAAAGACAAAAAAAAAATAACACAAGTTAACACCTTACATTTTATAATAAGTAACTATATAAACATTTTACTTACAAATATAGGGTAACTAATGAATAATGTAACTCAAGTTTCTTTTAAAAGTAGCATTGCCAACATGGTTCACTGATTTTGCAGAAACCATTAGTAGCATCAGTTCAAAACAACAAGATAAGCTGTGCAGAGGTTTTGTGATTAGTGCATTCAAAATTGTTAGGGAAATATTCTAGTGTTCTGGCAAATGAATTTATTTCCTCACACACGGCCTTGTGGTCATAACATAATACTGAGCAAAAAGTCAGTAAAATGATGCTGTTATGTAACTGCCTAATGCTACGTATGATGTTGTAAATACTGGAAAGAGTGAGGGCTAAACTGTAGGAAAAACAAATTTTTCAGTTTTAATAACAAAGGTCTTGATAAGAAGAACATCAATCAATTTTTAAATATTTCCATTATTGTCAAATTTCATATTGCTCTACTTGTGCTTACAATCACTGGATAATACCATACAACTGATATTTGATTTAATAAGTAATGAGCATCCTACAGAAAGGTGAATGTCACTGTAAATGGAGTAGATTTAATCCCAGTCTGCTTTGGTCATAACTTGTGCAGTTATCATGGCTTCCTATAACACTGCTGTGTAACTTCACCCTTAGGTGCTCCGCCTGAAGAACTTTGTCACTAAGCTGCATAGCAGAAATGTTTGAAGTAATGTGAGATCAGCATAGATACACTGATACTTAACTAAGCTGCTAAGACAGTTACACCATAGTAAGACACCAAATGACCAAATTAACTCTGATATACAGTAAATATCATATCATTACACCTCCACCACAACATTATTTGAGTCATAAGGTGCTCTACAGTGGTTAACATTAAATTACAGTTTTACAGTATATAGTTTAAACTGCTTTTGCATCCATATTCATGGACTTACAGCTTTTTATCATACTTTTACAATCTTTATGTAATGTTTAAGGTGAGTTTCTGAGTTAAATTCAGTGATTCAGACTAATGCTGACATACCTTCTTTATGAAACTGAATTATATGATTGTGAAATTGCAGTAGAATTGAAAGTCTTTAGCTGATGTTCTTTTTTATTTCTTTGTCCTCCTTTCATGTTATTTTATCACCAGGTCATCTACAGTGAAGGTAGCTACAGCTTCCTCATGTGTGGCATAATTATTGGATGCTTGGGAGCCTTAATTTACCTCATGCTGTTCTTTGTTCAACGGATCCATAGGCACAGCACCTTGGGTAAGACCTGCAGCCCATCGTGTATTTTAGAAGGCTCCAAGTTTCTGAGCGCCCTAGTGAACTTATCACTGTCCATGGGCAACAATATGCTAAACCAACCGGAAAGGCTTACAGGATCCTGAATTGTATATTATTTCACTGAAGTACTCTTAAGATGATCAATACAGTTGTGAGGCCACATTTATGAAACCATTTGTACCTTTACAGTGTTAACAAATGAAGAGTGAGTTAAGCAAAACCTGAAATTACGAAAAGAATACATAAAATAGATGTCCACTATTGCATTTTTTTTTTTCTTTTCCATTCAGGATCCAAAGGCAGCAGAGTAAACTGGTTTAAGACTAAGTTGCACAAAATAATTTTATGATGCAGATGCATTATATTAGCAGTGTGGTTAAAAGTAACATTTTGAGGGCTTTCACTCCTTTCTTGGACAACATGCTGGACCAATTTTATTAAAGCTAAATAACATGAAGTTTAGAAATATTTTTCTTATGACACTGTATTTCAGTTACACTGCTACAATCCTATCTTATCTAAAATGCTTTCCTATCAATACCTTGTGTGGCTAAACTGTTTGCTCAAGCTTGTAAGAAACATAATTGGCCCATTTTCCTTCCATAGATTCCTCTTCTTAGTATAATTTTGACTAGTTAACATACATTCACAGTCTTTGATAGTTTTTGGGCATTCCTACCCTGGAAATACGTGGGTTGTGCTCAAATGATTGCTTGCCCAACTTCAATTAAAAACAACAAAAAAAAAAGCCCAAAGGTATTGTAAAACAGAAAATATCTATCATGCAGTTGTAATTAACCACCAGCAACACTGGTCTGTACAATTGTGTAATTGGAGGAAGATGATTTGACAGTGGTTGGATGGCTGGATAACCACTTCAACTGTTCCATTTTAAAACAGTAATTTTATAATTTGTAAGATAACAGTCAGTGTTTGATTCAGTACAGTATTACGCATAGGATTTGCCTACTCTGGTTCTCTTATAGTCTTGCTCTCCCCTACTTCATTCCAGGTACCTCCAGTAAGCCGGCTCCCCTCCAGGAACCAGGGTCACAGCAAGTAAACTAAGGCGGTGGAGAGTCTAGTGTACAGATGAAGCACAGATGAAAAGAAGGCAAGGAGTGGGGTGGACATACTGACATGAATGCATCCCTCTGCACCTTACCCCTTTTCTAACACGTTACCTTGAGATGGCACCTTAATACCCTAATCCATTTTCACTTTCTCCATTAGATTATATTAAATAAAATGTTATTCCATTCCCCTTATTTATTTTTTGGCATGCCGAGTTTGTTTACAGCACCCCTAACTTTCCTACTGCTGCCTGTAATGAATGTCTTGCTGTAAGCTGATTGATTTTGCTAAAGCAGAATTTTTTTTTAGCAGGCCATAAAACTATTGGACAATTTGAACATGCTGGAGCCCTGAGCATGCTGTTAAAATTCAAAAGCTATCACTCACTGCACAACCCAAAGGTAGCTTTTCTACTTGCCTGTCCCAGTTTTAGTTCTCGGTGATTTACAGCAGTGTCTGGCAATTGCCTTAGGATTCAGAAGTAGTTTTGCTTAGGACTCACTGCCTTTCATCAGTCAGCTAATGCCACTTACCACTCTTCCTCATCTTCAAGGAAAACTTACAAGACTGGCATTCCTTAACCTTCCTGCATGGTCTTCCTTTGATTGTTCTGTGTAATTTTTGTTTTATTACTTTTCCTTTTCATTCTTGTTATGTGCCACTGGAAGCTGCAACACACTGGGAATCCATTGGCCAGGCTACATATGATGACTTTGACGCCAATCAGATTAAAGGACAGAGGCTTGGCTCCTAGGCAGCATTGTTGCTGTCAATTTAAGGGCAATCACCCAACCTTGCCAGGGCACTTTATTAATGGAACAATACAGCAGACAGAAATATATGAAGGTGAAAGATATGGGTGTGATTGTAATTCACAAAAAGAGAGGGAGAACATTTTAACTTAATGCATTCAATTTCTAGTAACTTGGAAATAGCTTTTATCATGAACACTTTCATCTAATAAAATATTGTATGTAGCACTTTAATTTGCAATAAGGTTTTAGTGATTTGATTCTAGCCAAATACTTCACTGTGGTTTTCACAGCAAAAAGCTATAATGGAGTATGATAATTAAAACAAAATAGTATTTGAATTATGCACAGTAAAAATTCTACCGTGACTGGTCATTTTTGTTTATACACACGGATGATCTAAGGTGACAATAGTATTGTTGATTTAGTAAATTCTGGTGGAGATTAAGCCCCAACATTTATAGAATGGCAGACAGCAACAACTCCATGCAGAAAAATCGGTGAGCCAAATCAGCAAGTATTTTGCATTTTCTAAGTAGTTTTATGGTAAGGCAAATCTGTCATAAAAATAAGTTACTTGTGTTTTGGCATAGAAAGAGATGGTTTCGGTTCATCAAAACAGAAATGCTAATCAGCCATCTGCAAAAACTACATCTGCTCAGCTAATTAAGTGAACACAGCCTTCAAATTAATTGGCACATTTATTATGTTTTTTTGTCATTTACTAATTAACTTTAGTCTTGAAAGTTTGCTAAAGGAAACTGGTAATATAATTTAATGTTCTTGCAGAGCTGTCACTGCAGTATGTGGTTGGCTGAATTCCTCAGGTACACATACACAATGCATTTTTGCTAATTTCTTTAACATACTGAGTGAGTTTATTTTGATCTAGGAGAAGTACGCTTAAAAACATCTTCACCATTAATGATATACTGCTACATTTAATAATAATTTGACTTGCAAAAAATGTTTCTTGAATCATTACTATGTGGTCAATTTATGCTTTGTCAGTTAACAACCTGTTAGTCATCCTCACTACTGAAAGCCTTGGGTACATTTTTTTTTTGAATGAAAGACTGAACTTTGAAGTAATAAATGCATTTGCAAAAATTTGGTTATGTACAGGTATAGTGTGATTGGTGTAAATAGTAATGAACACTGGTATATGTTAAAATATAAATAAAGGTGTTTCACAAGCGTTTTCTAAATTCAATACAGTCCTTGCACATGGTGTTTTCCTTGCGGATTCAACTGTTTTATTTTCAACTGTGCTACCCCTCTTGAGAATGGCATGTAGGTAGTATATTACTCAGATGAATGCTGTTAATGAAATAATCAAATACATTTTATAGTCAAGTTCAAGTTGGGGAGCATGCACTAGTACAGTGAGTTGCCGCACCCACTACACGACAAAACAACCCGGGATCCCGGTTGGCAACCCCCCAGGCAGACACGCAGTCCAATCCCACCCGCTGGAAATGACCCTCTATCTGCCGCAGCCAGGTGTTATGTGGGCGACCCCTTGGCCTGGTCCAGCCACTCGGGTCCCCAACAATGAGGATCTTACGAGCCAGATCACCCTCGGGGAATGCACCACATGGCCGTAGTGCCGTAACTGACGCTCCTTCACAATGCAGGTAATGTGCCTCATTCGGGACTCCGTTAGCAAATGCAAAACCAACAGTACCCAAGGATTTTCCGGAGAGACACAGTACCAAAGGAGTCCAGTCTTCGTCTCAGGTCACTGGATAGCGTCCATGTCTCGCAACCATATAGCAAAACAAGAAGCACCAGGACTTTAAAGACTTGGACCTTCATCCTTTTGCATAGATATTGGGAGTGCCACACACCCCTTTCCAGTGACCTCATGACCCCCCATTGCTCTCCCAATCCGTCTACTGAGTTCACAGAAAGAGTCACCAGAGACATGAATGTCACTGCCAAGGTAAATAAACCTCTCAACAAGGTCAGCACTCTCTCCACAAATGGACACATGCTGATGGCTGTGCCCAAGAGGTCACTAAAGGCCTAGATCTTGGACTCCTCGCTCAGTCTCTCCAGCGCCCCAATCAGAGCCTCCATTGGCTCTGTGAAGACATTTTATAAAAGTACATTTATTTCATGACTAGAGGATTAGGCAAAAATATAAAAAGGTCAACGTTCATTTGTTGTGTATTTCTTTGGAGTCTGTCCAAATTGTAGTGTGTTATGTGTTTTTATTAGCTTCATTTCAAGTAAGTGGTGTACAATTAATATTTACCCTTTAGGTTCAGTGTTCATTTTGAGCCTCCACTCATCAACATTGCTGTACTTTTGGTATATATGTATGTTGTCTTTTGACAACAATTTTTGTTTTCTAGAGGTTTTATATTTTCCTGTTTCGATTCCAGAAGGCTGATGTACTGTATACCGAGTAGTATTTAAAGCAGGATATTGACTTGAACTATTCATGGACTGGAATGGCATGTTTTAAAGTATACTTTTATTTGTAATATTTACACTGTGGATGTTTGTTATATGGGTCTCTATATAATTTCCACCAGTGTTTATTGCAGGATGTGTGCGTTTACATTTCTCTTCATAGTGTTTTAATATTACATTGCTTTACAAGCTCTAAGTTAAAAATGATGCAGCCTTTAACCTTGTCTAATTTCTGGAACATTTACATGATGAATTTAAGGTGTAGTACTGATTTTACTCACAATTTAGCTTCTTCCTGACATTCGTTGTTTATAATTTTAACTCCCAACTGTAATCTTGCCTATTACAGCTGAGGTTTGGTTAAATAATAATACTGCTAACATATGAGTACAGATGTTTAAAGTACAAAAATGGAGCAAGATCAATGCCTCATTGGTGCCTGATAGCTAGAGTTGATTACAAGCTTAGTTACTGGCTGTATGGGGTTTGCACAGTCCTGTATTCAAATGGTTATTCTCTGAGTTCTTATAATATAATGTTACTGTCCTGTTGTAGGCACATGAGTGAGCATGAGCGATTGGCATCCCATCTAAGATTAATTCCTAAACTGCCCTAAATGTCAGCTTAGAAAATGGATGGATATACTGATTGGTTTAATGGGGCATTGGTACAGAGGTTGAAAGTGAGTAAAGTTCTGAATCTTGTAAAGTAACACTTTTAAATCACCTTGATCCAGTTTTGTGTTGAAACAGGCTTCTGCTCCAGCAGCAGTATTAGAAGTAAGGTAGGAACCAACCCTGGACATCATACCAGACCATTAATTGGCCCACTCATGCACACACCCACACTTACACAGGGCCAGTTTAGAATTGCCAGTCAACCTGACCCATGTCTTTGGGGATGTGAGAGAAAACCACACACACAGGTGCAGGATAAAGATACTACTCCCACATGGACAACCAATGTAATGGAATTTAAACCTGGAATGCTGGATCTATGAGGCAGTGGTGCTAACCACTGTGTCACCTTGGTGAGTAGCAATCATTAATAAAAGTTCAGAAACTCCTAATTTTTTTTTTTTGTGAAAGCATTTTAAACTTTGCAGGAATCTAAAGCAAGTATAAAATTCACAATCCTTAATGAAAACATTGTTAAAACCCTATAGAACTTCTTCACCAGTTTCCATTGTTGGCAATGAATGTGTCAGGCGCACATTCCATTAAAATTTTACACAGTTTAAATTATTCTTAATCTCCAGGGTATACATTATTTTGCTTGGAACAATATATTTATAGTTTATCCTGCCTTGCTGAATCAGGTGAAATCTGATTTCTCAGCCTGCCTATAGAAACATTTTCCTAGACTTTTTTTGAATTGTTGATGTTGGTGCCCACATACATTATTGCGAAATGTACTATCCATGCAAAATGCACTGTAGAGATTTACAGTCCTTTATGAGTGGATGTTACATGAAAGCTACTTTTGAAATGAATACATATGTATACCGTCACATTTGACCATACCAGACCTATGATTTCAACAGATGGCCTCTTGTTGGCAACACTCCAATTACTCAAATGTAATTTGCACTTAACATAAGTGTGTCCTGCCGTTTTGCTACTTGTTTTACATTCAGTAGTGCTGGACAAACAGTAAAGGAAAAAAGTATTCAGGAATTAACAGAAATTGCGTAATCAACACATGCATCATTACATTAACATCTGTTTAGCGAAACCAGAGGCATAATATAATAAACTATATAAACCTTTTCACATCATTTGTGGATTTTTCTGCCGTAAAATGTTGCTTAGCAGCATTCCTGTTTTATACCTGCATGATTAAGGCAGACTTCTGATACTACTTGTAGTACAAGTCATATAGCCCTGTGCAATTTGCGTCACAAAAAATTCCTCCCTTTGTGATTGTAACAACATTCTCAAACCTGGATCATCCAGTCCAAGATTGCAACAGCAGCTGGTACTTAGCAGAAACTACGTTAGTGGAAATGGGACTCATTTAGAATCCCCGACTGCCACCACACAAAAAAAACTTTTGAGAGTTGAGAATGAGTATGAGAAAAAAAACTGGATTCCTGGTGAAAACCCCATGCGAACACGGGGAGGAAATGCAAATTTCACTCGGTGACCTGAAGTAAGATTTGAAGCCAGGATGATGTGCCGAAGAGGCTGCACTGCTAATTCTTGAGAAACTATATCAAATACTCATATTTGTGAGTGTGAACTTTAGCACAACTGTAATTATGATTTGAATAACATAACAAACTAGTGAAGGTAGGCAAAGATTACTTTTTAAGAATGGAACTTGTCCAAGTTAAAGGAAAACCCAGCAGTGAGAAGGTGGCAAAAATGAAGCCACTAGTAAATTAAATCTTTATCATTTACCACAGTTTTTTTTTTTTTAATAAAGAATGCAAGGAAGAATACTGTGGGACCTAGAGAGTCTAAATACAACATTTTTAGAATTAGTGGAAAGCAATGCTGTATATGAAGGCTTAAAACCCAGCATCTCCCTGATAACCACATTTCTATAGTAAAGTATACAGCATCACCTTTATAGAGGCCATACAAAGTACAAATTGCTCTCCTGGATAGCAATATCATCCTTGCAAACATTCTAAAATGGGTAGATTGTCTATCTGTATGGTGAGAAGTAACATCAAACACATAAAGCTGAATGAGTGTTTGTCTGGAATATAAATCCACACCATGGGACCTGTCCCTGCCAAAGTTTACACATATTCCCTAGTTATACAGGGCAAGACTAGGCTGTTTCATTCTGAAAATATTCCCATTGGAGAGCTTTATTTAGTGATGGCACTTGTGCTTAATTGGGGAATTACCATAGGATGCGTTTTTTTGGACATGGCAGAAGCAAGCAAAGAATAGTTTGGGGCCAGAATTTTTTCCCCTGGGGAATTTATTTAGTGACCACTCCTGCACTTTATTCAACTCTAGACTATACAGAATAACTGTACTGTTCAAAAGCCAAAGAATAAGTTTTGTATTTTTCAAGTTAAAGTCCCTAACCCCCAGAAACAGTATACATTAATTTGAGATGGCAAATTGTGTCTGTAAGTCGTCAGTATTCATGAGTGAGACAGAACCTTAATACAAAAATACAATGGCAAATGAAAAGCTGTAAAGACAGTTTTAGAACAAACTGAAACTGAACGATTGGCCAGCAGATGTTAAATGGGATAGCGAAACTGAAGCACACAGCACTGTACGACTCAACCACCATGATAGGCCTGGTGACTTTGGTGACATAAAGCTTCACTGAGGTGCATCAGTAGTTGTGTGGTAAAAGCAAAATGATTATGATCAAGTGCAAGAATAAGAAAGACGCACTATGTATCAGTAACACAATGGGTGCGTCGGTTGTGCGGTTCAGGCAGAGACCATCTCATGTGCAAATAACAGAAAAAAAATATAAGTGTGCAAAGAAACACACTTGCACTGTCCTGATTGTACTATCAGGCTCTGTGTTGGTGACTGTTTCAAATTTTTATCACATGAAGGATGTGTCCTAAATCTGCATCAGTACAACAGTGGACAACAGACATGGCTTTCCCACTGTATTTATGTTGATGTTTCAGTTACACGCAATTACAAAATAAAATGGTTTTGACTCATTTTTCCAGGGATAAACATAACACCAAAGAAGCTATGTCATTGATGAGGTACCAGTCCAAAAGACTTAAAAAGCTTGCATCCATTTTCAAGTGTTGGAGAAAATCTTTTTGTTTCTTAGGCTGACAGGGTTTTGAAGATATTGTAAATAAGTAACTGTTGTTCCAAAAGGGGGCAGCACGGTGGTGCAGTGGGTAGCGCTCCTGCCTCGCAGTTAGGAGACCCGGGTTTGCTTCCCGGGTTCTCCCGGTGTCTGCATGGGTTTCCTCCCACAGTCCAAAGACATGCGGGTTAGGTGGATTGGCGATTCTAAGTTGTCCCTAGTGCATGCTTGGTGTGTGGATGTGGGTGTGTGTGTCCTGCGGTAGGTTGGCGCCCTGCCCAGGATTGGTTCCTGCCTTGCGCCCTGTGTTGGCTGGGATTGGCTCCAGCAGACCCCCGTGACCCTGTGTTCGGATTCAACGGGTTGGAAAATGGATGGATGTTCCAAAAGGATGCAGCTTACTTAAGTTAGCCTTGAGAGAGTGCCATAAGATTACCAATACAAGAAAGGCACTTATCCTGACTTTTGTTTATCTGGTTTAAAGTATGAAGACACTTTCCTAGAATGCAGCCTCCGACCTTGAATCCCAGCACCATGGCTATATTCTATTTTTCATGTTTAGATCTTCCTAGCTTCTGTTTAATAAATGTGCTAACGTAAAAATTAATACTACAGCTGTATACTAAAAATGCTCTTGTATTTTCATAAGTATAAAAGCATTGTCTGAACAAAGAATTAGAATATCTGTGATTACAGTACAGGACTAACATGTAGCACAGTATGCTCCTTAGACATTTTTGATAAATAAATTTCTTATATACTTGGAGGCTAGAGAGCTTTTGTATTCCATTGTTAAAGTGAACTGGAGTTCAAGAAGGATCAGAAATTGAGAATTTTTTCCCTAACACAAGCCAGAAATATTCTTAAATGATGATCCGTGTTGAGATTCCCCACACATCATAAATCAGTAGACAATAATCACTGAAAAACAAGACACATTTACAAGAACTCCGTCTTTCCCTACTTGTGATGAAGAAGATCATAGACAAAACTAAAGTATTTTTCGATGCTCCAGTTATTTCAGTCATGGGCCGTGATAGAGAAGGTCTTTTAAGTAAATGTCTAGTGAGAAGGAGATGTGAAGGTTAATAATTTTTATAATCGCTCAGAAATGTCCTCAGCTGTTTCCTTATCACTATATCTTCAGCAAGAGTGGCTTATCATGTGTTACAAACCAGTTCTTGAATTTGTTTTATCGTGGGTTAGGTCTGTTACATTCTGTACATGACATGCCACAGAAAAGTGCATAATGCGGAGTGCTGACAGACACTGTGTACAGTACTTAAATATTTGAAAGACCCAAGGCCAACTCCATGTCATATACCAAGATTACTGAAAATGCAATGCAGTGTAATCGGTTCATCCATCCATTTTGCAACCCGCTGAATCCGAACACAGGGTCACGGGGGTCTGCTGGAGCCAACACAGGGCACAAGGCAGGAACCAATCCCAGGCAGGGTGCCAACCCACTGCAGAACACACACAAACACACCAAGCACACACTAGGGCCAATTCAGAATCGCCAATCCACCTAACCTGCATGTCTTTGGACTGTGGGAGGAAACCCACGCAGACACGGGGAGGTAATCGGTTCAGTTCAGATTAATTATATTTATAAAGTAAAACAAAACTGTTATGTGCACTCTTCACCACCACAGAATAAGAGTCTGTAATAGGCAATAAGCAGGTGCTGTCCAGGAAAAAAAATCACCATATGATTTGAGTGTGCATCTGTCGGTAAACCACTGCATCTGTATCTGATTCAGCATGCAGACAAAATAAATAGGATTTGAGTACACGTGCCACACCTCTGGCACACATTTTGAATCATGGAAGATGCGTCCTCAAATTAGATGATTTTAGGGCATACTAGCAGCACTGCTCCTATATCAAGTCAGTCTGCACACTTTTGTGTGGGCCATTATTTATTACAAGTCATGGCAGAATATACTATCCATCCATCCATTATCCAACCCGCTATATCCTAACTACAGGGTCACGGGGGTCTGCTGAAGCCAACCCCAGCCAACACAGGGGGCAAGGCAGGAAACAAACCCTAGGCAGGGCGCCAGCCCCACCGCAGGGCAGAATATACCCATTGAACAAACAGAGCTGCTGAGACGAATGCAGGCCAGTAGATGCAACTTTGGAAGATTTAAAAGTCCACCTGTGATGGAGCTGTGCACAGACAAGTGAACAGTACCAAACATCATATTTGGACCCCAGGCCCTTAACCTCCAAATCCAAGAACAGGCTGGATATTTTTAAAATGCATTAAAAATTCTTCACTTCAGAACACAGTTTTATCTGGCAAATTAATGTACAGTATGATTGTGAAGAAATAACTTTGGCTTGAAAAATACCAAATTTATCCTTTAAGGAAAAAAAAGAGACAATTAAGGATACTGCGTCTTAACTGCAAGTCGATTAAAGCAAAAGAACTGTAGGTTCCACTTACAGCACTATCTGTGTACTAATGAAGTGCCTGGAATGAAAACCTGCCATCGTGGATCTCCAGGACCCGAGTTTGACACTCCTGTTCTTTAGACTTCCCAGACATCACAGTTGCAACAGACTGCACTCCTGTGCAAGTAACGCCAACGGCAGTACTGTTGAGGTTGGCTATGAAAACACAGATCATTCCATAACATTGACGTACAAGGTAAGTGCTTTTAAATGACGGTGATGTGTACGGCCATCACTCATTGAGATCCATGGTAAACCCCTCCGCAGGAATTGAGGTTAAAAGTCCTCATCATTCCTTGTGCCCCTTAAGCTGCATCATTCTTTTTGGCTGCTAAAAGCATTCTGTATCATTGCACAGAAATGTATATTCCAATCATTATGAAGTATGTTCATGGTGTCGGGATGCTTTAAGTATTAGCAATCGCATGCTAGAAGGCTTACAATCAAACAGTACAATTCCAAAGGAGCATTTTAAAATGTGTGCCAATAACATTCAATTATTTAATGCAAACATTCAGAACTACTATGTGCTAGGCATTTAATCAGCTGGCTATTGTTTGCCTTGCAGTCTCACTTACTTTCTTATTAGTGCATTTTCTTTTTTTGTTGTTATAGGTTTATATATTTTTTTCTTCTTCTTTGGCAGCTGAAAAGACCACCCTTTCTCTCTTTTATGTTGTGTTCTATATTATTTCAATATAATAAAATAAATTAAAAAAAAACTCCAAACAAGATAAACAATAACTTATGCCCCTTATACCCCACAATACACCACTCCTTGGACTTCACACTTAATGTAATGGACATTAAATCTGCAGATTCTTTAATTTCAGTCTTCAGTCTGTGTCGGTATGTGTGTCGGTTTGACAGGTAGGGCAGCACAGTGGTGCAGTGGGTAGCGCTGCTGCCTCGCAGTTAGGAGACCTGGGTTCGCTTCCCGGGTCCTCCCTGTGTGGAGTTTGCATGTTCTCCCCGTGTCTGCGTGGGTTTCCTCCGGGTACTCCTGTTTCCTCCCACAGTCCAACGATATGCAGGTTAGGTGCATTGGCGATTCTAAATTGTCCCTAGTGTGTGTGCGTGGCCTGCGGTGGGCTGGCGCCCTGCCCAAGCTTTGTTTCCTGCCTTGTGCCCCGTGTTGGCTGGGATTGGCTCCAGCAGGTAAACTAGTCCTATTCCAAAATCCAACTTGCCTGCATTGAACATGTTTTAACAACATCATGTTGTCTTTGGGCTGAAAGCCAGTAGAGAACGCTGTGACCTGTAATGAATGCCTTTGAGATTTAAAAGAAAACAGGAGGCTGACTAGGCAGTTCACTTCAGAATTCTGTGTTTTCTTTGTCTTGTTTGCATAGTCCTAGCTCAATCAAGAATAAAGAAGGGAGAATTTGTATTTTACCAAACAGTACATTTATTTGTCCCATATTACAATATAACTCTTTTGTACACCCCTTTCCCCTCCACACATATCTGAAAGACATTTATGTAAACATTAGAAATGCATAAAACAAAAAAGATGCCACTGCAGGTGAAAATATCAGCAAGCGAGAAACAATTGTCAGTTATTTATTTCAAAAGCAAAATACAAATGAACCCTTTTTATTCCCCATTTTTTTATTTATAACAAAGACTGGACTATGAAATATAAATGCTGTCCGCTGCAGAAAATTCATTTTTTGTTATAAAACAGCTCCTATCATCCCAAGACCATAATTAATAGAGATACAATACCGGGCAATAGGTCTTGTCTTTACAAATGAATGCTTTACAAATAAGTGCAATTATTTCGATAAGGGCAAACTTGTTTTATGTATGGCACATTTTCTGATCAAATCCATCCCAAAAGAACTAAAGAGTCTACTTACTTCTTTGTCCATTTTTGGAGCACAAGCCGGTTACGTGATTTGCTGGATATCATTTACAAAGTCAGTGGTGGGGAGTGAAACTGACATGGAAGGCTCCTGGCGAGCAGAATCGCGGTCTTCTTGGCTCATCTGTGACTGACTATCCAATCGACATGCTTTACATGTGGGTAGAGCGATGATCTCGGCCCTCAATGTAAATACAGTTTGTTAAAACTGTGAAAACTAATGGAACATTATTTGTTTTAGTAGTACTAGGGTTTACACAGATTCCACATTAAACATGGCAACACAGATGTTCATGTAGCAGCCCACTTCAACAGCCATGGACACTGCAAGAGGGACTTTAAAGTCACAGTGCTTATGGGCAACTTCAGAACACAGCAAGAGAGAAAAGAATGGGAAGTTAAACTCATGTTAAAATTTAATACATTACAACATGGCTTGAACAGAGACAAGAGTTTTATAGCCAGGTATGAGGACTGTTTGCATCTCTCAGACTGACACAGATAGCCTGTCTACAGACCCATATTGTTTTGGGTACAACACCCTAGTACTAAAAACTCATCACAGGCTTCAAAGGACTTTGTTGGACAGTTATCTTATCCAAAGATCTTGACCACACATTGTTCTTCTCTCTCTTGTTAAATTAAACTTAGCCTTAATGAATCTATTAACTTTTTACATTTAAGATTTTTCATTTAAAGATTTACCAATGTTGTTTCTTGTCCTAGTGTGTGGATATAAACACAGGGAACTTCAGTTTCTGTATTACATTTTGCCTGAAGAAGGGGCCTGAGTTGCCTTGAAAGCTTGCATATTATAATCTTTTTAGTTGGCCAATAAAAGGTGTCATTTTGCTTGGCTTTTCTCTACATTATTTGTTTCAGAAATTTTCAGGGTGAAAAACAGAAAAGCTAAAATGTTCTGCTGACTTTTAAACTTCACCCAAACATGGTAGTGGTTTCTAAGCTTTTCATAGAGATTCACTTAAAAATATACTTCTTTTGAGAAAAATAGAAGATCATATCATCCTATAATATACCTGTTATTAAAATGTCTAAATTAAGATGTTGTAAAAATATGACGCATTTTCCTCATTTACAAATTACCCAAAGAAGACTGTTACAGAATTTTACCCATTCCAATTAATGTTGTTATAAAACAATTAATCAATTGCAGCACTATCTGAAAATGATTACAGCTAAAGGAAAAGTTCACACCCACATTATAACTTATTCATTTAAGACTTAATGTGTTCTTACCTCTACTTAATAAAGCATAAATTCTTTCATTCGTTTTGATAGTTTACATTATTTTGTTTTGATAGTTTACATTATTTTGTAAGTGAAGTTTTTTTCTTAGGTGCTCCTAATTTATTAGCCTGTAAAAATTGTCTTTTTTGAATCTGATATACTTTGTTAATCTCCACAGGGAAATTGCCTTTTCACATGACCTTTGGGGGTCAGAGCGCCAGGTCAGCCATTAATGGTACAACACCCTGGGGTAATTTTCAGGTTAAGAGCCTTGATCAAGGGCCCAACAGAGTAGGATCCTATCTGGCAGTACAGTAATTGGATTTGATAATGAATTGCTATTATGGAACATTCATTCTACAAGTAAAGCTTCTTTTTCCTCAAACAAACTATGAATTATTAGTAGTACTGGTTGAGTATACCTGATCTGAAATACCTGGGATCAAAAGTATTTTGGATATTTTCGGATTCTGGAATATTTGCCTATGCATGAGATATCTCGGCAACTCCCATGATCAAGTAGGGAAATGTAGGCAAACCAGCTAAATGACAACTTGCGTGTATAATAAAACTATCACAGAACTGTTTAATATAACATGACAAAAAACGTATACCTCACAAGTAATGAATATGACGTATTGACTGTAGTTTAGTTCCCTTTTAACAGGGCCAGTTATATTTGCAGTGTAGAATGTTTTTAGCTTTTCGTCAGTTTATATCGGCTACTTGTTGTCACTTGTCAGGGAACTGGCCGACCCGTTAGGAAAATTCCACTTAAGGCGTCATGTCAGTGTTCAAAACATTTGGGATTCTGAAGCATTAGGTATATTCAACCTGTATTATAATAAAGTGAGTGTTTTCTTTTGAAAACAGAGAATTAAAAGATTCAACTGCAGGTAGGCCTTACTCAGTCTTTCTTTAAGTTAAAAAAATTAAAAAAAGGTGAAATCCAAGGCAGCACGGACAGGCATATGGCGGGGAAATCAGATTTTCATGGTCAGGCAGTCTGCTTATGCTTTCTAATCCCATTGACCTGTATAATGTCAAATGATCAATCAGCTAAACCATTTCTAGTTATATTTTCCAACAGCCTATTCCTTATCAGTAGTTAAGAAATTCTGATGTTTTGAGTGATCCATTTACCTGGCTCTTACAGGACTGAGGCATCTTTTTTCTTTTACTCGATAAATTTATACACTACTGGTCAAACAGCACCCCCATTTCTCCGATTGTTATTGAAATGTAACCAGTTGAAGTGCAGTGAGAAATCTGAAATGGCACAAAGTTGAGCAGTAAAAAACCTGAATATAAAAAAAACACTTTAGGTTTCCAAAAGCTGAAAAATAATGTAATTTTCAGAATTATATAAAATTGCCCATCTTCCGGGAATAAGTAATCAGAAAGAATAATCAGAAAACAACTTTCTAAGAGCCAGCAGCACCTCGCAGGATAAAAGCCTCAAGCACAGCTTAACAGTGTCCGAAGTAAGTAAGTAATTCTCACTTTCTACGCTTTCTACACTTTCATTCCAGAGTACACTGAGCTGTTAACCTGCGTAAATGTCAATAAGAACTGGAAACATGGGGATGTTTTAAAACCTTTTAGAAATTGCTTTCTTACTGCTGCTCGACCTGTCAAAACTGCAGCTCAAAAGTCAAGTGACGCTTGATTACTTCGACCCCTCTGCTTGAAGCTGTTGTCCTGTGAGGCGCTTATCACACTCTCAGAAACCTGTCGTCTGATTCTGTGTGGCTTCCTCTTCTTCTCCGAGTTCCCACTGATGGTATAGGAAACTCTACTCACTGACCCCTTGGCTTTCTTTGCAAACTATCTAAAAGACATACACTTTGGGAGTTTGACAGTGGTCAGTCTGTCTTCCTTTGTTAATTGCCTTTTACTAACCATTATGATAACAATATACAGTGCAATATTGTCTAAATAATACTTTAGAGGGTATAGCAACACATCATATACAGACAAAGGGTTTTGTAGTTAATCTTCTAAACATGGAACACCTATAGGAATTTTTTGCATCAACTTTCCAGGCTTAATTAACTTCCATTGCTGCAGTTCACCTATATGTTGATAACCCTAACCCTGTTCCTTGTCTAACTCAGAAAATTACATTATTTTTCAATTTGTGGTAACCTAAACATTTTGTATTTTTTTTTTTTTAATTCCAGCAGTTTGCTGCTTACCTCTTTACCAGTTCAGGCTATTCACTAGACTTGAATTGCTTAAAATTTTATAAAAACTGGAGAAATAGGATGCTCTAAAACTTTTGACTTTAGTGTATATTTATATCTTAATACAGTGGGTATAGAAAAGAATCACCCCTTTTTGTTGCTTTACAGCCTAAAATAAAAACACTCACAAAAATAATTTTTCAGCTTTTTTTACGCAATGCAATCTATAACATCCAAGTCAAAGATTTAACAGTTTGGAAAAATAATAATAAATAAAAAAACTGATAAAGGATCACCCAATTAGTAATTTGTGGAACCACCTTTCGCTTTAATTACAGTCTTTTGAGTAAGTTGGGATTCTTCAGTACCAGCTATGCACATCTAGACTAAGCCATATTTGCCCACTCTTCTTTACAGAACTGGTCAAGCTCAGTTAAACTGGATGGTGACCGCTGGTCATCTGCAAACTGCAAATCATTTCACAGATTTTCCGTAGGATTTAAGTCTGGACTGTGACTAGGTCATGCAAGGACATTCACTTTTTTCTCTTTCGGCCACTGTGTGGTCAGTTTTGCTCTGTGCTTCAGGCCATTGTCATGTCACAATGAAAGGTGAGCCTTCTTTCCATCTTCAACTTTCTAGCAGAGGGCAGCACACTTCCTTCAAGAATTTGATGGTATTTTGCCTCGTTCATTTTTCCTTCTACCCCAACAAGTGCCCCAGTCCCTACTGCACAGAAACGCCCCACAACAGGATGCTACCCCCTTCATGCTTTACTGTACGTACGCCGTTCTTTGGGTGGTAAGCTGCATTGGCTTTCTGCCAGATATAAAGCTTGGTGTTGAGGTCAAATAGTTTGGCTTTGGTCTCATCTGACCATAACACATTTTTGCACTTGATTTCAGAATCTTCAAGGTGCATTTTGGCAAAGCTCAAACGAGACTTAATGTGGCCTTTCTTGAGGAGTGGCCTTTTTCTTGCAGCCCTCCTATACAAGCCACACTCATGGAGCATTTGTGATAATGTTGTTACATGCATACAATGATCACTCTTCGCCATAAGGTCCTGCAACTCCTTCAAAGTGGCCTATTGGTAGCCTCACTGATAAGTTTCCTCATTGCTCTTCCATCCAGTTTCTTAGTTATGGACTTTACTGTGCTCCTTGGGGTTGATAAAGCTTTTGTAATCTTTGTATATCCCATCTCCTGACTTGTGCCCATCCACAACTTTATCCCTGAGATCTTTAGAAAGTGCCTTGCCAGCCATAGTCAATTGATTGCTTCCAGTGATATGTCCAAGTACTGTGCTGTGTTTATGAACTACTCGCAGGGATTACTGACGGTCACAAGTGGAAGCCAATTAGCTTGGTGTGCAATGGAGAAGGTGATTACTTACACCTGACTAAGTATTATTTTCGGGGGCATCCTTTAACCATATCAGTATTATTTTTTTGAACTACTGCTATTATTATTTTTTTTTTTGAAGTTTCCATTCATCCATCCATTTTCTAACCCGCTGAATCCGAATACAGGGTCACGGGGGTCTGCTGGAGTTTTGAAGTTTTATTAATTTTATTGCAATCCATACAAATCAATCAAGGTTTTACAAAAAGAAAAATTGAGTTAAGGACAAATCGATCCCCACCCCTGAGAGAGAGAGCAAGACAAACGGCATGAAGTTTAAGGCTTGTATACATACCTAAATAAATAAATTTGATAAGCCAATAGAGATGAATGCAGAAGACAAAGAAATACGGAACTAATTGCTTCCTCTGTGCTTTAAGAGCTTATTTTAAAATATTAAAGATTAGATCCTGCCATGTTTTGAAAAAAATCTGTACAGATCCTCTAACTGAGTATTTGATTTTTTCCAATTTCGAATAGTATAAAACATCAATTTCCCACTGACTTAAAAGAGGAGAGTTTGGGTTCTTCCAGTTTAGCAGAATGAGTCTGCGTGCCAACAGTGTAGTGAATGCAATCACAATTTGTTTGTCTTTCTCCACTTTAAACCCATCTGGAAGAACCCCAAACACAGCTGTTAATGGGTTAGGAGGGATTGTGAGTCCAGGTCTGTCTGAAAGGTAGTTAAAAATTTTGGTCCAGAATGATGTTAATTTGGTGCAGGCCCAGAACATTTGACCCAGTGAGGCTGGGGCTTGGTTGCAACGTTCGCAGGTTGGATCATGCCCTGGAAACATTTTGGAGAGTTTTAGTCGAGACAGATGTGCTCGATATATCATTTTCAGTTGAATAATTGTATGCTTTGCGCATATGGATCTCGAGTGAATTCTCTGCATTGCTACTTTCCACTCCTTTTCCGATATATTGATTGAGAGATCTTTTTCCCAGTGTCCTCTTGGATCTTTGAAAGGGAGGGATTTTAAAATGACTTTATATATTGTAGAGATGGTGTGGTGAACTACTGCTATTATATCTTTTACTTGGATGTTATAGGTTGCATTGAGTAAATAAAGCTGAAGAAGTATTTTTGCGGGCATTTTCCTTTTAGACTTTAAAACAACAAAATGTGAATATTTTAATTATTTTCTATACCCACTGTTCATACATCACTAAAAACTTTAAGTCTGAAAATACTGGGTACCCTTCTCTACAAAAATAGCATTCCTTACAATTTTAAGAGTAACATTTAGGTAGGAAGAAACAAACATACAAGTTAAAAAAATATTTTTTAAGAACAACATCCAGTTAAAATAAGAGCACCTTGTAGCAAGAATACTTTATGCATAGATTTATGCAAAAACTGCATGTTTTCCACAAAATAATCTCTTTTAAAGTTTAACAAGCCAGTAAATTATATTTCATTTATGATAACAGTATCTAAATATATTCAGAAAATGAAGAATTAATATACATACATACATCCATGCGTGTCTGCAGACGTAGACATAGATATATATATCGACATCTGCAGATAGAAGTGCACATTCACAATTAAAAATAACAATAAAAAATTTACAAAAAGAAATAAAAACAAACAGGAAAATTATAGATATTGGAAATACTGTGTTGGAAAGTCTCCAAAAGCATAGTCTTTTCCCCACAAACTACACAAGGGCTCAAATTGCATGACAAAAGAAAATAAGGAAACCCAACAAAGCAGTATCCTTTATATTCATTAGAGAGTAAAGACTGAATTTTTTACAGACCCAATTTTGCCGACATACCATTCTCCACAACTGAAATTTTGACAGTGAAGAAACTTGACAATTAACGTAAATGCATATTGTATAACAAATACCCTTTATGTTAAAAAGAGACCTTTTAAATGTATGATTTTAGACAGACCAACTCTAAAGTATTAATTATTGTTGAAAAGTTCACTTTCAACCAGCCTATTAAAGTTATATTTACTTAGAAAATCATGTGGCTTAGGTTTCTAAAATGGAATAGAGGTGCTAAAGAAAAGTTCCTTATGCAAGTTAAGATATGATATTTTCTCATATCTAATGATCTGGAACATTATACTGTCTTATTGTTGAACATGTAACTCTAATCGTTTTATTATTGAACCTATGGTACTGATGCCATTCTGTTATAATTACATTATCAAACACAATAGTAGTTAATGTATATGTTAAACACTAATCAAAAAAAGTTATTGATTTTGATTTATGATCACTTTAGCTATTTATAACTCTCAATGCACATTTATTCACTGAAAACTACCTGTTTAATCTTCTCATGAGAATAAATTAAGGAATAAATGAAGTAGATATATTTTGGAACCATATTACTAAGGTATGAATATAACAAGAAACGGTCACTGTTAACTAATTCTTTGAGCCACTGTAAGATTTGTTTCCTTTATAAAACTAACTCCTGACTTTTTACTTACATAATGTGCATTTTTGTCAAAAGCAGGTATTATTTGATAATTATAGTAGGAATGTGCCTATCCCTAAATTTGTGTTTGCATAGTAAATGTTTAAAGTAAAAGGCTGCATGCTGCAAATTGTTTAAATGGATGCCACCTCTTCATTTTATGCTCTGAGCTGGGCACTGTATGTTAGTTAGTTCTAACTTCAGCGATGACAAGGGAATCAGGTCAGGCTGGGGAGCATGCACTGGTACAGTGCATTGCCGCACTCACCACATGACAAAACAGCTCCGGATCCCGGGTTGGCTACCCCCCTGGTAGACATGCAGTCCAGTCCCACCCTCTGGAAATGACCCTCTATCTGCTGTTGCCAGGTGTTATGTGGGCACCCCTTTGCCTGGTCCAGCTGCTCGGGTCCTCAATGGTGACAATCCTTCAGGCCGGATTACCCTCGGGGAATCGTGCCTCATGGCCATAGTGCTGTATCTGACGCTCCCTTACAATGCAGGTAGTGTGCCTCATTCAGGACTCCATGAGCAACCGCTCATTCGACACAAAGTCAAACCAACGGTACCCAAGGATTCTCCAAAGAAACACAGTACCAAAGGAGTCTAGTCTTTGTCTTAGGTCACTGGAGAGTGTCCATGTCACGCAACCATACAGCAAAACAGGACGCACCAGGACTCCAAAGACTTGGACCTTCGTCCTTTTGCAAAATCGGGAGCACCACACACCCCTTTCCAGTGACCTCACGGGAATGAACTGACATAAATCTAGAAAATGTTGTGAATCCCAGCTATGACTCAGTAGATAACCTTCTAGGCAGCCCTCTTTTTCGAGATTTATACTTGAATGTTTCAGTTTTACTTATTGAGCATATTTAGACATCCTTTTCAAGATTTGCATCACTGAGAAGGGCTTATCTTCTAACACAGAAGCAAGGACCAGAAGCTACATCAAAGAAAAGTGTCAATGTCTTAAGCAAGCCACGCAATTTTTCTTCTAAATTCGTTAGAAACTGCAGATCAAGAAATCAATAAATGATGCTCCATTATGTCTTGCTCTTGAAAAGTGGCAATTTAAAAATCTATTAAAAAAGCAAAAAAAACATGTATATATATTTATGGCCAACTCCTTTTCCCTGTGTTGGGCTCCTGTAAAACTCTGTTGGTTAATGTGGCTGAGTTACTGCCAAAGTATTTTCTACTGAAAAAGATGGTAGGGTGAAGTAACAGTGTATGGCCAACCATTCATGTCTGGTAGAGATTTAGCCACACAACTATGCCCTTTAGATTAACTAAAGCAGTTCAGCCTTGGCTTTGGCAAACTCCATATTTAAGAACACAATTAGTCATTTCTTAACCTGTTTTCCTTTATCCTGAATAGTTCAAAAAAAGAAGAAAAAAAAAAGCACACTATGTCTTCTGTGGGTCTGGTGACAATGGTCCAGGGGTATTGGATCCATCCACATTGGGAACAGGTAACTGCATGTGGTTGTTGAAAACGGATGGAAACTGAAACAGAATATGATGACACAATCAAAACAGAGGCATGGGTGAACACCGTGAATGTGAATCAACAGAATACCAATTACTACTGCATCTGCTCTACTACTGAACACATTTCCTTTTTATTTTAGTTATATAGACACTAAATACACATTCAAGAAAAACATCAAAATTTCCACAAATAATAAAACAAGGAATGCAAATCTTGTTGGTTCAGTAACGTCAAAACCAGTGCACTAAATGCTGTGAGAAAAATAAACATCCTGCTGAGTTTTACGCACACAAGAACTTTACAATTAGCTATTTGCTAGATTGCAAAGATTAAATGTTTGACTTCAAATTAAACAATTAGTAGGAAGAAAATCCTACAACACTCCATCCCCAAAGTTTCTGACTCCAATAACAGCCAAGTGTGTTATATATAATGTAAAAATTGTAGGCACTTTTAATCAAAATAATGATCTTGGTAGATCAGACCCTATTCTGTCAGCACTGTGTCAAGGCAGGAACCAAACTTGGACACAATGCCAGTGAGCCCTGTCACACACACTCCCCGCACTCACACTGGGCCTATTTACAGTGCATCCAGAAAGTATTCACAGCGCATCACTTTTTCCACATTTTGTTATGTTACGGCCTTATTCCAAAATTGATTAAATTCATTTTTTTCCTCAGAATTCTACACACAAACACCCCATAATGACAACGTGAAAAAGGTTTACTTGAGGATTTTGCAAATTTATTAAAAAAATAAAAAAATTGAGAAAGCACATGTACATAAGTATTCACAGCCTTTGCCATGAAGCTCAAAATTGAGCTCAGGTGCATCCTGTTTCTCCTGATCATCCTTGAAATGTTTCTGCAGCTTAATTGCAGTCCACCTGTGGTAAATTCAGTTGATTGGACATGATTTGGAAAGGCACACACCTGTCTATATAAGGTCCCACAGTTGACAGTTCATGTCAGGGCACAAACCAAGCATGAAGTCAAAGGAATTGTCTATAGACCTCCGAGACAGGATTGTCTCGAGGCACAAAACTGGGGAAGGTTACAGAAACATTTCTGCTGCTTTGAAGATCTCAATGAGCACAGTGGCCTCCATCATCCATAAGTGGAAGAAGTTCGAAACCACCAGGACTCTTCCTAGAGCTGGCTGGCCATCTAAACTGAGCGATCTGGGGAGGAGGGCCTTAGTCAGGGAGGTGACCAAGAACCCGATGGTCACTCTGTCAAAGCTCTAGAGGTCATCTGTGGAGAGAGGAGAACCCTCCAGAAGGAATTTCTGCAGCAATCCACCAATCAGGCCTGTATGGTAGAGTGGCCAGACAGAAGCCACTCCTTAGTAAAAGGCACATGGCAGCCCGCCTGGAGTTTGCCAAAAGGCACCTGAAGGACTCTCACACCATGAGAAACAAAATTCTCTGGTCTGATGAGGCAAAGATTGAACTCTTTGGTGTGAATGCCAGGTGTCACGTTTGGAGGAAGCTAGGCACCGCTCATCACCAGGCCAATACCATCCCTACAGTGAAGCATGGTGGTGGCAGCATCATGCTGTGGGGATGTTTTTCAGCTGCAGGAACTGGGAGACTAGTCAGGATAAAGGGAAAGACGACTGCAGCAATGTACAGAGACATCATGGATGAAAACCTGCTCCAGAGCGCTCTTGACCTCAGACTGGGGCGACGGTTCATCTTTCAGCAGGACAACGACTCTAAGCACACAGCCAAGATATCAAAGGAGTGGCTTCAGGAAAACTCTGTGAATGTCCTTGAGTGGCCCAGCCAGAGCCCAGACTTGAATCCGATTGAACATCTCTGGAGAGATCTTTAAATGGCTGTGTACCAACGCTTCCCATCCAACCTGATGGAGCTTGAGAGGTGCTGCAAAGAGGAATGGGCGAAACTGGCCAAGGATAGGTGTGCCAAGCTTGTGGCATCATATTCCAAAAGACGTGAGGCTGTACTTGCTGCCAAAGGTGCATCGACAAAGTATTGAGCAAAGGCTGTGAATACTTTTTGGATGCACTGTAGACTTGACAATTAACCTAACACTGTGGTTTTCCTTTCATATTCCAAAGACATGTTTACCTGGGGGAAAAATTCATACCAACACTACTGAAACAGCTAGAACTATAAGGCAGCAATAATAAGCACTCTGCCACCCCTTCTGTAAACAGATGGATGCTTTAAGCTATCAGACAGACTGGTGTGTATGTAACATATAGGTAGTAGGCATGTGATGTTAAACGTTTAAACGATTTTTAAACATTCCACAACCAGGACAATTCTGTATCTGGTCATAAAATTATATATTTGGAGATGATGAAATCCGGTTTTCATTGCAAATGTTTTGGTGAGGAAACAGGCCCATCATTCAGTTTAGAAATAAGAGCATCTGCTGAAAATGGAGAGCCTCCTCTTTGAAAAATGTGAAGAGCATCTGATGGAGAAGGATGTGATAGGTCACTACATCAAAAGTGCATTTTTGTTGAATAGTAATCTTATGCCAAATACAGTTCATTTCCCACTGGATAATCCGACTTCTAAGGGAAAGCACGGTGCTCCTGTCTAATTATAAAAAATGTTGTGCCAGAACACAATAGCATCCTAGTCAGACTCGCCTTAACTGCTTCAAGGTTATTTTGGACAAGTAAATTATTAACAGTAGTTAGCTGCAAAATTTGTTTCCTTTGAAGGGAGTCTCTAATATTAGGTCTCTGCTCCACTGAGCCAAATCCCTCAATGGAAGGGCGGTGTATAAATCATTTAAAGACATATAAGCAGATTTATATTGTAAAACATGCTGCTTATTTATTCTACTGACACTTCTCTCTTAAGTGAATAGCAAATGACTCACATATAGGGAATTGCTACCATATTTCTGCAAATGGAATATGGATAAATCGGTGGCCTAGGTCAGCCAATTGTTACATTTATGCTTTACAGAACAATCCTGCGATCACTGGGACATACATTGTAGAAAAGCAACACCCCAATGCATTCTGCTCTAAAAATCCAATCACCTATCCAAATTTCTGTGTCCAGCACCACAGGGAACCTGACAAGAGAAAAAGAGTGCCATCCAGCCACTCCTGATTAATTTAAAGTTAACCTAACCTGCAAGTCTTTGTTATGTGGGAGTAAATTTTCACATAAACATTACACATATAGGGCCTGAAATTTTCAATGCTGTCAGGGTGAAGTGTGCTTCCATTGTAAAATTCATCTTTAAATATGGATTTCCTGTATATGAAATTCCACTAAATATATTTAAGTGCTGAAAGGCTTACCTGAAATAAAGTATGCGTTCCTTGTCGCCTTGCAGGACTCAGAGGTGCCACTGGGCTCAGCGTACTCCAGAAATGAATATTAGACAGTAACGGACTTGGGGTCAGCAACAAAGTTGGGGTCTGATGAAGAAAAATCAAATTTTAGTTATAAAGATGTTGAGCTTTTAGGCTGTTTGCCAACATGTGCTCTCCCTAGTCTTTAAAAGTATGACAGCAAGCTTTTTTTTTCTTTCTTTTCTTTATTTCGCCTTATATAATTTCTTGTATTAGGAATTTGTTAGTTTTCACATACCCCTTGGGGTCAGAGCGCAGGGTCAGCCATTGTACAGCACCCCTGGAGCAATTACAGGTTAAGGGTCTTGCTCAAGGGCCCAGCAGAGTAGGATCTCTTTTAGCAGTGACTGGGATTTGAACCGGCAACCTTCTGGATACCAGCGCAGATCCTTAGCCTCAGAGCCACCAGTCTGCCCCTTTGAAGTCAGCTCTCAAAAAAAATACAGAAAGTCAAACTTTTTGTTTTTAAATTTGCACCAGAATTCTTTAAATATAAAAATAAATGAAAGTTTAATAAAATAAATCAGTGTGAGGCCAACAAACAGAATTGTAGTTTCATATTGACTAGCAAGAATTGACATTTTAAGGACTGCATACATAAAGTTATCCCTTTGTTTCGAGCAAAAATGTAAATAAACAAAATGCTTAATTTTAAAATTAATAATGCTAGGAGAAGAACAAGAAATAATGGAGGAAGCTAGAAGTATGAAAAAAATTATTAACCCACTTAATGGAAATTAAACATTTTCCTAAAATCCTGTCCAAGTTTAACAACGTTCATGAAATCTTACAGTAAAATATCTTTCAGTACGAAACCCCCCATTTCTTACACTTTGTAAAAATCTTGTATTATTTGCTGTATTGCAGATTTCTTGAAAAATGGGGCAGTCAATATTATTCCCCCTTGTGAAATCCTCAGATAGCAAATTGAAGTTTTCAGGTTTGAAACCCTAGCCGAACCCCATATGACTCAGATGAGCAGGGTTAGTGGCACTGAAGATTGAGAGGTGTCACTCATATATTCTTTGTAACAAGTGATTTCATCATGCCAAAAACCAAAGAAATAAGTATGGACCTCAGAAAGAAGGTTGTGGATACCCATCTTAAGGGTTAAGGTCATACTGCATTTCATAGTTTCCAGAACAGATGTACAGTGGTGTGAAAAACTATTTGCCCCCTTCCTGATTTCTTATTCTTTTGCATGTTTGTCACACAAAATGTTTCTGATCATCAAACACATTTAACCATTAGTCAAATATAACACAAGTAAACACAAAATGCAGTTTTTAAATGATGGTTTTTATTATTTAGGGAGAAAAAAAATCCAAACCTACATGGCCCTATGTGAAAAAGTAATTGCCCCCTTGTTAAAAAAATAACCTAACTGTGGTGTATCACACCTGAGTTCAATTTCCGTAGCCACCCCCAGGCCTGATTACTGCCAAACCTGTTTCAATCAAGAAATCACTTAAATAGGAGCTGCCTGACACAGAGAAGTAGACCAAAAGCACCTCAAAAGCTAGACAACATGCCAAGATCCAAAGAAATTCAGGAACAAATGAGAACAGAAGTAATTGAGATCTATCAGTCTGGTAAAGGTTATAAAGCCATTTCTAAAGCTTTGGGACTCCAGCGAACCACAGTGAGAGCCATTATCCACAAATGGCAAAAACATGGAACAGTGGTGAACCTTCCCAGGAGTGGCCGGCCGACCAAAATTACCCCAAGAGCGCAGAGACGACTCATCTGAGAGGTCACAAAAGACCCCAGGACAACGTCTAAAGAACTGCAGGCCTCACTTGTCTCAATTAAGGTCAGTGTTCACGACTCCACCATAAGAAAGAGACTGGGCAAAAACGGCCTGCATGGCAGATTTCCAAGGCAAACCACTGTTAAGCAAAAGAACATTAGGGCTCGTCTCAATTTTGCTAAGAAACATCTCAATGATTGCCAAGACTTTTGGGAAAATACCTTGTGGACTGATGAGACAAAAGTTGAACTTTTGGAAGGCAAATGTCCGTTACATCTGGCGTAAAAGGAACACAGCATTTCAGAAAAAGAACATCATACCAACAGTAAAATATGGTGGTGGTAGTGTGATGGTCTGGGGTTGTTTTGCTGCTTCAGGACCTGGAAGGCTTGCTGTGATAGATGGAACCATGAATTCTACTGTCTAGCAAAAAATCCTGAAGGAGAATGTCCGGCCATCTGTTCGTCAACTCAAGCTGAAGCGATCTTGGGTGCTGCAACAGGACAATGACCCAAAACACACCAGCAAATCCACCTCTGAATGGCTGAATAAAAACAAAATGAAGACTTTGGAGTGGCCTAGTCAAAGTCCTGACGTGAATCCAATTGAGATGCTATGGCATGACCTTAAAAAGGCGGTTCATGCTAGAAAACCCTCAAATAAAGCTCAATTACAACAATTCTGCAAAGATGAGTAGTCCAAAATTCCTCCAGAGCGCTGTAAAAGACTCATTGCAAGTTATCGCAAACGCTTGATTGCAGTTATTGCTGCTAAGGGTGGCCCAACCAGTTATTAGGTTCAGGGGGCAATTACTTTTTCACACAGGGCCATGTAGGTTTGGTTTTTCTCCCTAAATAATAAAACCATCATTTAAAAACTGCATTTTGTGTTTACTTGTGTTATATTTGACTAATGGTTAAATGTGTTTGATGATCAGAAACATTTTGTGTGACAAACATGCAAAAGAATAAGAAATCAAGATGGGGGCAAATAGTTTTTCACACCACTGTATGTTGTATAATTGCAAAGTACTAGGTGACACATTCTGGTAGAAATAAACCTGGGTAGAGTCGCAAAAGCAAGATATCAAAGACTTTGGAGGGGAAATAATCAGAGATAATCAAGCTAACTGTCAGCGAACTGGCCTCCTCAGGAATTGGAATCTCAAAAAAAAGAGTGTTGTGAGGGCTCTTCTTCATAGGGGGCTTCAAGGTCACCATCCAAAGAAAACTGCATTACTCACACATCAGCACATCAAAGTCAGAATGAAGTTTGTCCAGGCCTATCTGAAACATAATCATGAGTTTTTGAAGTCAGACAAAACTGCAACTATTTGGGCAAATAGATTTTGCTTTTATTTGGCAAAGGAAGTCTTCAACTGTAAAAACACAGTTCCCACAGTTAAACATGTAGGTAGGAGCATAACAATGTGGGGGGCTGTTTTGCTGCTTCGGGCACAGGAAACCTTGTTTGGGTACATGGGATCATGAAGAAGGAACATTAGGTAGACATTTTGAGGAATAATGTGAAGACTTTTGCAGTCTGGCTTTAGGTCGTGGTTGGTTCTTTCGGTAAAATAATTACCTGAAGCACACATTGAAGTTGGTCTAGAACTTTTAAAGGACAGCAAAATCAAAGTTCTGGGGTAGCCTGTTCAAAGCTCAGATCTAAATCCTGCTGAGAACCTTTGAAGGAAGCTCAAGGTTAAGATCTATGCTACAATCTAATTTGGGCAAGCTGGAGCAATTTGCCATGGTGGGATGAGCTAAGACACCTCAAGAGATCTGTGCCAATTCAATGCATCAATAAATAACTTTTCTAACACTTCCTGGGGATTTTTTCTTCATTTTGTAAACACTTTTGAGACAGGTCAATTTCTTTGTAAAATTTCCATTTGTATAGGGAGGGCTAATAATTTCATCCTTAACTGTAAGTATACACAATAACATGTAATGTGCATGTTAAAAAAACGTCAACTTCAATATTGTGCAAAATGCTGGTACGACAGATTAACTCCCAAATTACTACAATGGCTTCTGCACCCTAAAATTCTCATAATATACTGTACATTAGCCTGATACTTACATTTAAATAAAATATCACCTGAATGGCCTTTTCGGAAGATATTTTAAGCCTCCCCTCATCCCTTCTGTATGCTGCTTATTATTTTTACGATGATGATGATCCAGTACAGCCCATCCAGCAGAGATTATGGTTTTCCCACTTTCTCACGCATATTCTTCTAAGGTTTTAGTTTGTCGCTACACTTTCTATTATCTGTACCTGATTTGTTCAATTTATTTTTGCAAGGAGGACAGTAAAGTCTATTCCTTCAGCATTGTGAGCTAAGAGGGATCAATTTAATAATCAATTTGGAATGCCTAAAATGTGTTTTTGAACAATAACAAAAAAATATGACTAGGGCAGTTGAGAGTTGCTGATTAACCTGAGCATGTGTCTCGATTTAACTGCAACTGGATACGCTCTGGTAAGACATGCAAACACAACACAGAAGATATTCTGTGGAAAGACCATGGGTCAAAGCAATGCAAAGACACTAGGAAGTGGGGAGTTCTGGCTGCACCACTGTAATGCCTTAAATACTTACCAAGCTTTCAAAAAATAAACTCATAATTTCAGAAACTAACCTGCAATGCTGAATATTGTAGGATGTCAATGGAGGAGACAGAAGGCCATAGGGTTCTGAGATTTTCATCTTACGTTTTCGAATCACCATGAACTCCAGAACTGATTTTCTCTAAAATTCCTTGAAACAGAGTTCCTAAAGTTCTACCCCAATTTACTTCAGTGTCCGCAAAGTTTTGTTCCAACCCTGTTTCTAAATTAGAAGCCAATTACCGCTGCTGAACCAATTATTGCTCAAGCAACAGTTTTACGCTTCAGTTTAGTTAAGGTTCCCTACACTTAACTGTTTCTTTTATTCAGTTCAATTCAGTTTATTTTTGTAAAGCACTCTTCACTGAGTGCAGACTCAGAGCACTGTAACATGTTCACCGGATAAAATTCAATTACTACTTTACAAACGACCAATTACATAATAAATACACATAAAGACAGATTTTCCTAAATGAACAGTAAAACAAAGCAGTTCCAAACATAAACAGAGCCTAACAGTATCCACCCTTTAACATTATCATTAAGCTACAGCCAGTAGACAACAGAGGAGTGGAAAATAAAATCTCAAGTCCGCAGCATCCCTGGAGAAAATAAGCTTCAGGAGGGCCCACAGTTGATTATAAAAGACAAAGTCACAGTCCTGAAGACCTTGCGAAATGGCCACCATCCAACTCATCCTGGGCAGTATACAGTAATTTGTGCTGGGCCATGTAATAGGACAACAGAATCTTCATGATTTGACTCCACAGCTGCCAGTATCTCAGGTGCATTTCCCATGGGCAAGAAAACCATGTGGAAGTTGAGCAAACTTTATGGCTGAATTCACTGTTATTACTCAGTTCTTATACTGTATTCTTAAACATCTGCCAATTAATAATGGGATGCAAAACACAAAAGAATAAGCAGCTCATCATATAACTTGCTCCCTTTAACGTGTGTGCGCTCGTCATCAGGTATCTGTCTTATTAAATGTTTGGAAAGAAATAGAAAATTACTAATCTGTTTTTACCCACAAATCATTTGAATGATATTCTCATAAGAGGAAAATCCACAATACAAAAATGACTTGGCATGGCAGAATGAAATTATTAATGGGACATAACATGAACTAACAAGTTCTGTTATCATCAAGGTTCAGCCTCTCATTAAGCAACTAAGTTGGAGCAAAAGCTCCCAACCACTCCTGCCCTCCAGGACCAAACTTGAGTAACCTTAGTAGACTGAAGTTTTGATTTTTCTCCACTTTTTTGGTAGATAACCTTAGCTTAATACATGGAGCTACACCTGTTTGGAGTCCACTAGCTGTAAATTCAATTGATTACACATGATTAGGAAAGGCACACACCTGTCTACAGAAGGTCCCACAGCTGACAATGACTGATAGAGCAAAAACTAAGCCATGAGGTCAAAGGAACTGCCTGCAGAGCGTAGAGACAGGATTGGGTCAAGGCAGAGATCTGGGAAAGGCTACAAAAATATTTCTGCAACACTGAAGGTTCAAAAGAGCACAGTGCCCTCCATAATTCTTAAACTGAACAAGTCTGAAACAACCACAGCTCTTCTAGAGTTGGCTGCCCAGCCATACTAAGCAACTTGGGGAAAAAGGGCCTTGGTAATGAAGGGTGACCAGGAACCTGATGGTCAGTCTGGCTGAACTTGGAACCTCTGTAGAGACTAGAGAAACTTTCAGAAGGACAATAACCACTGCAACACTCCATTAATCTAGGTTTAATGACAAAGTGGGCAAACAACACAAGTTTGCAAAAGGCATGTAAAGATTTTCTGGTCTGATTAAACCAAGATTGAACTGTTTATCTCAATTATAAGCATCATGCCTGGAGGAAACCAGACATCGCTCATGATGTGCGCTATACCATTCCATTGGTGAAGCATGGTAGTGGCAGCATGACACTGTGGGGTTGTTTTCAGAAACAGGGACTGAGAGACTAGTCAGGGTTGTGGGAAAGCTGAATGGAACCAAGTAAATTGATGCCCTTGATGAAAACTTGTTCCAAAGCGCAGACTGGGCCAAAGGTTTACCTTTCAACAGGAGAACAACCCTAAGCACAAAGCAAAGACACGCAGGAGTGGGTTAGGGTCAATATGTGAATGTCCTTGAGTGGCCCAGCCAGGGCCCAGACTTAAACTCAATTTAACATCATTACAGAGACCTGAAAATAGTTGTCTATTGACAGGCTTCATCTAGCCTGACAGAGCATGAGAGGATCTGCAGAAAAGAATGGCTGAAAATCCCCAAATCTAAGTGTGTTAAGCTTGATTTTTCATAACCAAGAAGACTCCAAGCTGTAATCACTTACAACAAATTACTGAGAAAAGGGTCTGAATAGTTGTGCCACTGTGATATTTTTGTTTTTATTTGTAATAAATTTACAAAAAAATTCTAAAATCTTGTTTTTGCTTAGTCATTCTGGAGTATTAAGTGTTGCTTGGCTTGATGAGGAGAAAATAATTTAAATGATTTTAGCATAAGGCTGCAATATGAGAAAATGTGTAAAAATGAAAGAAATATGAATTAATGTATATAAACGGCAATGTTTTGCATGTTTTATTCTGATTATTATATTGATAATATGTTCAATGTTCTGAGTCTGTAAACTGGTGTACTTTATATAAGTAATGTTAATTATCAATTTAAAATTTTGTCACCTTTAATGGGAACTGGCATTGCCCACAATTTGAAACCTTTCTTACAGTTTGTGTTTAACTCGATTTTTAGTTCTTATGCTGAACATAAGCACCCCCTGGTGGTAAAAAAAATTATGGCTTAATCTTCCATTTTTCCAAGTTTAAAATGTCTTCTTGAAGGTTGTTAAATCAAATAATATCAATACTTTCAAACTAACTGTTTTAAGTAACTTCCAAATAAAACAAGAAGGTGCATCATTAAAATGCAGAGACTCACCGACATTACCAGCTAGTAAAAACTACAGTATACCTAATATTCTAATATATGGACTCACCTGAAGGAAAGCAGGGGTCAGTGATGCTGTGGGCAGTGAAGGACTGGCCAGGCTCAAAGGACTTGGGTCACTGCTTGTGACCACCAGTACAGGAGTCAGCTCCAAACCTTTTGGCTTCTTTGACTTGGTGAGAAAATTGCTACTGTTAATTCTACATGGCAGTTTCTCAAGGTCTCTGTCTGAGACACTTGCTTCACATGATGAAGGAGACAGTTCTGACTGCAAAGAAAGAAAATTACAAAAATAAAAATTACTAACATCATCAAAGCATTTAATTGTATATACAATTAGAAAGAAAGAAAAAGAAACTGTGCAAAACACTATCTTTAAACATTCAGCATATTATGCCGTTTTTCTAGACTCAACAAATCCACTCTTTAATAAAATGCTATCTTCAGCAACTTACATAAATACCACACTTCATTGAGATTGACTGAAATATTGTTTTAATATTCAACCAAAGCAGACAATGAGCTTTGCTGTCTGATAGTGAGTTTTGCTGCAGAACAAGTGCACTGCATCTATCCCATGTATAGTAGAAAGAGTGGCACTTAGTGCAGAGTTTGACTTTTACACAAGGGACATGAACAATGATGTGTAACATAGTATGAGGCTGGT